>NW_006945245.1:0-750 GCF_000164805.1 Carlito syrichta | reverse complement strand
GTGATACAGTTAAGATGCTATAAGGACGAAGAAGATGGGAGTGGATGTAGTGAAAAGCACAGAGAAAGGTCTATCTGTTGAAGTGCAGTCATTTTGATGGACTTAAGCACTGTTTGCCTTTCTATAGAACATGGATTTTATATTCTCATTTCATGCATAATGTCTTATTCTGTCAATTATGGATGTGTTGAGGTTTTAAAAAATTACTTGATTAAAAATAAAACATATAACATTGGCATTTAAAAAAAAATGAAGCTGCCTCATTTTGTGAACCCACAGAGGCTGGGAGAGTAAGGGCAGATGTAAGTCCTTCACAAGAAACAGAGTAGAACGTTTAGGAAGGCTATATTTGGTCTTTTCATTTCTCTTGATAAGAGACAAAATTCCCTGCAGGAGAGTGAGGGTGAGGAGTTAGAAGGAAGCAAGAAGGTAGTGATCCAGCACTGAAACAATCAATAACTGAATGGGAGTGAGCACAACCAGCATCAGTTTAAAAAGAAACAGCAGAAAACTGAGAATGAAGACCAAATACCTCCGGGAACAAAATCAGTGCAGGTGCATTGTCTTCCAAGTAGCACCCTGCACACCTGACGCAGAAAAGGAGCAGATAAATGGGAACTGATCCAGAATCCTGAACTTCTAAACTCAAGGGACCTCTGTAACAGAGGTAAAGAGATGTTGAAGGTTTGGGGCAAAAGAGCAACTCAGATGATCATCCATTCAATCTAGGTCAGGCAGAGAAAATGGCCA
>NW_006945244.1:0-802 GCF_000164805.1 Carlito syrichta | reverse complement strand
CCTTATTGTAAAAGGAAGGGCTGAGACCTGATCAGTGCATCTTAAATTTTTTATGATGGCAACTTGCTTACTGACAGTGTTCAGTGCTGAACACTTTCCCAGGGTGCCTGGGAAGGGAAGTGGACCTTGTGCCCTCACAACATGAACCTTGTGCCCTCACAACATGGCAGCTGTAATCTCCTTCTTTTCCTCTTCAATTTAGAAAGCCTCTTGAAATGGAAATGACTGCAAAGTCATAGGGATAATCTTGAATCAATTCTAGTTATTTTTATGTCAACTATTTGCCAATTTCATTTTAACTTTTAAAATTATGAGTAACTCATAGCATCAAACAACTTAATTGACTATCTCCACTGGACTGAATTATGTTTAATAAACATCTTTTTTCACCATAACATTGAATGTTTCTAGAAGTAAAAACTTTTAGAAATAATGGTGCATCTTTGAGAGATTAATCCAATGGTGCCAGTAAGATCAGGCAATTTATTGCTTCACATTGTCTTAAGTCTTAAACTATAAATTGCCCATTCTTGCCTTCACATATGTAGTCTCTGCTTTTTTTTACCTCACTGGTGTCTTAATCCCTATATCATCTCATTTTCTCCTTCTCTGTTAGTGCCCTTGGCCATTTTCTCTGCCTGACCTAGATTGAATGGATGATCATCTGAGTTGCTCTTTTGCCCCAAACCTTCAACATCTCTTTACCTCTGTTACAGAGGTCCCTTGAGTTTAGAAGTTCAGGATTCTGGATCAGTTCCCATTTATCTGCTCCTTTTCTGCGTCAGGTGTGCAGGGTGCTACT
>NW_006945243.1:0-761 GCF_000164805.1 Carlito syrichta | reverse complement strand
TGACCTAGATTGAATGGATGATCATCTGAGTTGCTCTTTGCCCCAAACCTTCAACATCTCTTTACCTCTGTTACAGAGGTCCCTTGAGTTTAGAAGTTCAGGATTCTGGATCAGTTCCCATTTATCTGCTCCTTTTCTGCGTCAGGTGTGCAGGGTGCTACTTGGAAGACAACGCACCTGTACTTATTTTGTTCCTGGAAGTATTTGGTCTTCATTCTCAGTTTTCTACTGTTTTTTTTTAAACTGATGCTGGTTGTGCTCACTCCCATTCAGTTATTGATTGTTTCAGTGCTGGATCACTACCTTCTTGCTTCCTTCTAACTCCTCACCCTCACTCTCCTGCAGGGAATTTTGTCTCTTATCAAGAGAAATGAAAAGACCAAATATAGCCTTCCTAAACTTTCTACTCTGTTTCTTGTGAAGGACTTACATCTGCCCTTACTCTCCCAGCCTCTGTGGGTTCACAAGATGAGGCAGCTTCATTTTTATTTTTTTTTTCTTTTTTTTTTAAATGCCAATGTTATATGTTTTATTTTTAATCAAGTAATTTTTTAAAACCTCAACATATCCATAATTGACAGAATAAGACATTAGGCATGAAATGAGAATATAAAATCCATGTTCTATAGAAAGGCAAACAGTGCTTAAGTCCATCAAGATGACTGCACTTCACAGTTAGACCCTTCTCTGTGCTTTTCACTACATCCACTCCCATCTTCTTCGTCCTTATAGCATCTTAACTGTATCACCAACTTCTTACT
>NW_006945242.1:0-740 GCF_000164805.1 Carlito syrichta | reverse complement strand
GTCTGGAGTATCTTCATCTGTCTGGGGTATCTGTGCCTGTCTGGGGTATCTGAGGCTGTCTGGAGTATCTGACTTGTCCTGGATGTTTGTCTGGGACCGTCTGAGTTGTCTGGGCCTATCCAGAGAGTCTGGGCCTATCCAGGGTGTCAGAGCCTGTCCAAGATGTCTGGGCCTGCCTGTGGTGTCTGGGCCTGTCCTAGTTGTCTGTCTGGGTGTGTCCGAAGTGTCTGGGGCTGTCTCTGGTATCTGGGCCTGTCTGGGGTATCTGGGCCTGTCTGGGGTGTCTGGATTTGTCTAGAGTGTTTGGCTCTGTCCTAGTGTTTGGCCCTGTCTGGGGTTTCTGGCTCTGTCCCTGTGACTGCAAAGACTAGATCAGGGATGGGCATGCGATCTGTACGAGCATGCCCTGAGGAGATATGGCAGGAATTGAATAACTATTTCCAGAAGTGCTTTTGGAAGAAGAAGTTCCCTAATCAATGATGAATTCTAGAGATGCTGCTGTGATAAAGGAAGTGTCTGGAATTCCCCATCCAGGGGATGACAGTGCATTCCTGTGGCGACCCTGAGAGTGAATCTCCTTCCATGGTGGGTAGAGAGAAGCAGAAAAAGATATATGGTTCTTGGTGAAACTGAGTCTCTTGAAGCAGTCTCACTTGGAGCAAATACTGCATACTTGAAGTCACTACTCCAGTTTGTGAGATTGAGAATTCATTTTTCCTTAAGTCAATACAGTTTGGTTT
>NW_006945241.1:0-4953 GCF_000164805.1 Carlito syrichta | reverse complement strand
TGACATAAAAATAACTAGAATTAATTCAAGATTATCCCTATGACTTTGCAGTCATTTCCATTTCAAGAGGCTTTTAAATTGAAGAGGAAAAGAAGTAGATTACAGCTGCCATTTGTGAGGGCACAAGGTTCATGTTGTGAGGGCACAAGGTCCACTTCCCTTCCCAGGCACCCTGGGAAAGTGTTTAGCACTGAACACTGTCAGTAAGCAAGTTGCCATCATAAAAAATTTAAGATGCACTGATCAGGTCTCAGCCCTTCCTTTTACAATAGGGGAAGCTCACTCATCACTAATAGACTTGTTTTCCTAGTGACAATTAGCTCAAAATAGAATTTTAGAAATAACAATTCATTAAGGAATTGAGGGAAAGAGAAACTGAAATCAAGGTAACACAGTGGAATAAGGCAGGAAAAGGTACACATTCAGGAAAAATGGTCAGAACACAAGGGATAAGAATGTTAAGGGAAAATTAAGTAAAAAAAAAAGACAAGTGAGGAATAGGAGACAAAGACAAAATAAGATTTGAAAAGAATACCAAGACAAATGGGATTAGTAGTAGAGCCACTTCACAGAGAAAGATAAAATATAAAACATTAATTTTGCTTTCAAATTTAAAATTGCTCAATAAAGCTATCAACATCCACAACTGTAGCCACTTACAGCCTATTAGCATGTGAATGTCAAATTCTGTTTTGAGTTCCCAAATAAACAAGAGCAAACAAACCCATCATTTCATGAGTAAAAAGCACCTGGAGAATTGAAGGGGCATGTTCTCATTTGCTCAGAGACAAACCACTTTCAAAATTTACTGTCATAATTATCACCCAAGCTTCTTTTCCAAACTGTGAAAGCTACTGAAAGGCCAGCCATGACAAGGGGAAGAGCCCCACATCTCCTCCTGGTGGCTGGCCCACTGGAAGAAGGCATGTGTCCAGCTAGCTCTCTCCACACCATCAAAGCAAGCCTTGACAAGGTTGGCAACACTGGTACGTGAGGGGTAAGTTCAGACCCAACATCTGAATGACACACTGGATCATAAAGTTGGAAAACAGACTAGGAATAGAATTATGGGGAGAAAAAGTCCATGTGGAAAAGGTCTCATGTGGCCAAGGTCTTGAACTCTGTGAGCAGGGGATCTGACCTTGACCTTGCTTATGTTCAACCAGGCAAGCTGTTTTCAGCTGTGCAGCTGGCTTTTTTGATGGCTGCAGCCTGGGTAGAGGTTATAAAGCATAGGACATTTGACAGTTTGAGCTTAGTAGATTACAAAGCATATTCATAGGCTTTCTCGGTAGATGAGCAGCTGCTTCTACATGGTAGGTCACAAAACGCAGAGTCTACCTAGGTAGCTCAAGGATATAGGCCAGGCCAGTCACCCAGTGAATTTGGATGACCTACCTTTGCAAGCACAGGCATCCTCAGGATACAGGTTACTTGTCTTTGTGGCCAGCAGAGAAGTTTCTAAGGTCTGCCTGAGACAGGGATTCAAGAACAGGGAAAGGAGTCTTCCCATATACTGACTTGGTAGGCCTCAAGGGGTGAAACTAGATGTACTGCTTTTACACTGTAAAGTAGCTGAGGTCTACATGTACCCTGAAGCACTCTTTAGGTTCTTCTTTAATCTATCATGAGCAGACCTAGGAAGGAAGGTTTGGATCAGGTGCCCCAGTGCTTTCACAGAGGGAACTGTGGAAAGTTAACTTTAACTCCTGTGGTTTCTTTATAGACTTAAGTTTCTTCCCCACCCACCTCACCAAGCACATGTTCTTGAGTTGGTTGTGGATTATTATATAGAAGGAGAGAGAAAAAAATCTCCTTAGGAAGCTTAGGAACCAAGAAATGACATAAGAGGCAGGAAGAGAAATACAAAACCAAAAGGAAAGTTATAATTATGAAGTTCTAAATATGCTGCATGGGAAAATAAGGTAATTCAGATACGTCCTGGGTAGGTGACTGAGATGGTGGGCACTGCAGATTCCCGGGCTTTGCATTAGCCAGCCACATTTCCAATGTTCTTTGCTGAGACTATGTAAAGTTTGGGTAAAGACAGAAGTTTTAAGCAGAAGTAGCTCTTACAGAAACTCAGAGAACAAAATAAGATTTCAGAAATAGAAATGAGGAATGGGAAGTACATCTTTCATCATCACCTTCTGCTGCCTTTCCACATAAAGTTGTGGTTTATGAGAGTTGTAACTTACCCTATCCCACTGCACTCCAGTCTGGGCGACAGAGTGAGACTCCAAATAAAAAACAACAAACAAAAATAATAATAATACCTGTAACATAGAGTTGTTGTGAGGATCAAGTGAAATAATATATGTCAAGGGCTTAGATCAGAACCTATTAATATTTTATAATATACATAATGCATAATATGTATGGTATTCTTTCAGTTATATTTGCGAAGACAAAAGACTGTAGTATATAACAAAATGTTAGCTATGATTGAAAATTGATGGTAGAATATAAAGTTACATTGATTTCCTCCTTCTATTTCCTGGTATTTTGCCTGTTTTCCTACAATATCCATGTTATAAAATGCAAGTGATATCACATATGCTTGTTTAAAATAGGCAATCTCTTGAGATTCCTTTAATGTGTAATGAATACAGCATGTTGAAAAACTGAGGCAGATTGTAAGCAACCTGTGAAATAACACAACAGTACAACATAGAAGGAAATAATTCTGGAGCAGTATATAGGAAATTACTGTGATGAAAGAAACTTAGCCATTTAAAAAAAGGAACTGATTTGACTGACTGAAAGCATATTAATAGAGTACAATAAAAACTGATTGAAAATAAGGAACCAATATTTAATATTCACATCAAATGCCCCCTTTGGGGAGATATAGCTGCCAAAAAAATAATAACTTTCTTTGGTTTCTTTGTAAAATTCAATCTCCATCTAATAACACTGGAATAAGTTAAGTTATAACCACATATATAAAATTTTGTAAGTTGAACAGAACTCCAAGTTATCGTTTCACAAAATAACCTTACTGGGTAATCAAAGGCGCATCTGTCCCATTTTTTTCCTGGAATTTCCAATCTACAAGGACTGCATCCATGGTGTCTTCACCATCATCCACTCATTCTACCTGAAAAAGTTCTGAAACTTCTTCTTCCTGAATTTTTCTTCCAGAACATTAGTGACACGCACAAAATGAGAGCATTGTTCACGCCTCTGCAGCTCACTAGGCTCTTTGCACTGTCTTGATTCTTAAATGACTCCTGAAGAATTTCTTCTCCTTTTATCCTAGAATTTGCTCAATTCCCTATTGATGCATTATTTCTGAAGTGTTCACTGAGAGTGAATTGTTTATTTTCAGAGTTTACCCACCTAAACCTCTTCAAGATCCAGGCCATTAACCATGGATTAACCCTGGCCATTAACCCTGGAAAATCAGGGCTCGACTTTTTTCCTTTGTATCTTTTCCATGTGTAGAATTTCCTTTTAAGTTAATGGGCCCTCCTCCATGTGGAAGGGATTCCAACTGATACAAAACAGAATGAGAACAAAGCCACCATCTATTTCTCTCATTCAAGGACAAAAATACACAAACACAAGGAAAAGATACCTCATAATTGTCAAGGCCTGAATACAACTTGGATATTTTAGTAAAAATAATCCAGAGTACTTCTTTAAGAGAGAACTTGGTATTAAAAAAAAACTTTGGTAAATATTTATTATTTAATAGAAAATTAGTGATCACCTTGTATGTGTCACTGAAAATACAAGAATAAACAAACAAAATCAAACAAACAAAAAAGCCATGCGTGGTGGCTCAAGCCTGTAATCCTAGCAATTTGGGAGACTGAGGCGAGAGTATTACCTGAGTGCAGGGGTTAGAGACCAGCCCGGGCAACTTGGTGAGACCTCATCTCTACAATAAATCAAAAAAATTCGCCGAGCGTGGTGGTGCACATCTGTGGTTCCAGGTACTTGGAAGGCTGAGGCAGAAGGATCATCTGAGCCCAGCGGGTCGAGGATGTGGTGGCCATGAGCATGACACTGAACTCCAGTCTGGGCAACAGAGTGAGACTCCAACTCAAAAAAACAAAACAAAACAGGCACAGTCTGCAGGCTTCATGAAGGGCTTCATGGGAAAACAGAAACTAAAAAAAGTTTGCCCAGATAAATGTAAAGTTACAACTGTGGTTGATGTTGCTAAGAAATGGTTCAGTGGTTAAAAGAGTTCTGACTTGCAAAGGGTATGAGAAAAGGTGTTCTTGGAATTTTTAGCATTTGAGCTGAAGTTCAAATGTTGTAGGGTGGGAGTGTGATAGGGGGGCGTGCTCAGTGTAGCCACCCTATCACAAGAGACAGCTTATGCAGGGTGAGCCTGAAAAGAGGAAAACTGTGCTTGGCCATGGAGTTTATGTGAAGAAATGTGTTCTCTATGCTGAGAGAAATGAGAGGCCTTTGGCGTGTTTAAAGTAGGGGAAAAACATGAGGTGTGCATCATGAGATGCTTTCCATCTTGAGGAGGAGATTAGAGAAAGAAGAAAGTACAAGGGGATCAGAGTTGCCTGTGACAGAACCCTAAATCCTAGATGATGAGAACCTTGACAAGAGTGGGGGAAGTGAACATATGGAGAAGTGGACAGATTTAGGACCCTTAAGGAAGAAAAATGAGTAGGACAGTGATAAATTGGAGATGGAAGATGAGAGAGAATGAGGCATTGTAGGTGACTCCCAAGGTCTGAGTTTACAAAAGTAAGCAGATTGCGGAGGCATGTTCACTGAGAACAGGAGGACTGTTAGGCAGACTGTTAAGCTCAGTCTGGACAGGTCAAAATGTGAACATGTGAAATCCACCACTGGCAACAAAGAAGTTCAAATCAGATACACACATCTGTGAATTGTTGTTTGTGGATGTAACTGAAGTCATAGGTGTGGGGGGGGGAAATGACTTACAATGAGTGTTCAAGAGAGAAGAGGAACTGGAAT
>NW_006945240.1:0-810 GCF_000164805.1 Carlito syrichta | reverse complement strand
CGGAGGAGGGAATGGGCCTTCAGCTCCTGAACACAACCTGGTGGTCTCACGGTCTGCAGCCCACCTGGATCCCTAACGCTCAGGCGTGCCTCCACACCTGGCTCCCAACATCTCCCCCTTTTGTATTTTTTAGCAGGAACCCATGGAACTCGGTGTTGAGCTGAGAAATTCATTTCTTCAGCACCTTGACAATAATTGGAAGCAGGCATAGCAACACAAGAATCACTGCTCCACAAATTCCCACATTAATGAGTATAGACATCAATGACTTTTTGTTGATGAATGATGAGATCTGGCTAATTCTGAGGACCGGAACTGTTTCTTAGTGACAGTCATGTCCTGCATTTCTTGATGTAATTTAGCAAGGTTTATACTCAAGTCTGAATGATTCCAAATTCCAAGGATATGATTTCTTATTTTGTCCCTAGTGTGGACAAACTTATTTACCTCTAAAGGAGTGAGGCAAATCCACTTAAACTCAGAGTGACACCAGTGAGCCAATTTTATCTTTAAATTCACAAGCTCTTCTCCTACTGCTAAAACAGCCTCCTCCAAAGCATGAACTCTACTTTTTAACTTTTGATCTATAATCTTCTGAGTAGCTAATGCAATAGAAACATTCCTAGATAACTGATCAGCAAAGGTTGCTGTGTGGACTTCCTTAGATAGAGCTACTGCTGTGTGGACTTCCTTAGATAGAGCTAGTGTAGAGCCATTAAAACCCCAGTCACTAATATACTGTCTTTCACCGGGTAGAGGATAGTCCACCTTAGAGTTATAAGCACAGTCTCTCCATTTTGGGAAGCCAAC
>NW_006945239.1:0-457 GCF_000164805.1 Carlito syrichta | reverse complement strand
GCCCAGTCACTGGAGAACACAATACAGAGGAGGACTTGATACTGTGACACTCATCCCAGAGGCAGGCTAAGTACTGATGCATCCATCAGAAGGAGGACCAATCACTAGGGCATTGATTAATGGGGAAACCATCAGAGATGAGACCTGTTATTGAAGATACTCATGAATGAGGAGGGCTAGACACTAGGACACCTCTCACAGAAGTCCATTTACTAGTGCAACCATTGTACTGGTCAGGTCATCACTTAGGCACATGTTATTTAGGAGGACCAGTCTGTAGTGCACCAATCACAGAGGAGGGTTAGACCTTGAGGCAACCATCAGAGAGGAGAGCCAGTCAGTGGAGCATTCATCATGGAAAAGAGCCAATATTTGGGTAACACAACACCATGGAGGGGCAGTCACTATGGCACACTTCACAGATGAACACGAGTCACTAGGGCACCCATTTTGGAGG
>NW_006945238.1:0-851 GCF_000164805.1 Carlito syrichta | reverse complement strand
TGCTTTCCTCGAGAAGGCCACCCATGATGAAAAAATCACTTCACCGGAGGGCCCTGACCGCACGCTGCTGCTCCATGGACCTGTGATACTCAAGAGAGGTTGGAGGAGGCAGAAGCGGCACCTCTTTCTGTTCCGCGATCTGTTGCTTGTGGCTAATAGCAAGTATGTATATATACGTGCACTCTTGCGTAGTATAAAATGCATTTTCACTAACTGTAAGGAAATATTAGTAATTTTGTTTTTTTGAGTGGGAGTCTCACTCTGTCGCCCAGACTGGAGTGCAGTGGCCGTTCCCAGCCATCGCAGCCTCAACCTGCTGGGCTCCGGCAATCCTTCCACCTCAGCCTTCTGAGTAGCCGGAATTACAGGCATGTGCTACCACGAGTGGCTGATTTTTTAATTTATTGTAGAGATGAGATCTCGCTGCCCAGGCAGGTCTCGAACCCACGGGCTCAGGCAATCCACTCACCTCAGCCTCCCAAAAGCACAGGATTACAGGCTGATCCACCGAGCCTGGCTTTGTTAGGAATTTGAATCTACTTTATCAAATGCATTGATCCTTCATTTGTTAACAGGTATTCTTGGAGGGCCTGTGCTGTGCTGTGCCCTTGTAGAGAATACAACATAGAATGTGACCAGCAGAGTACCTCTTGCCTGGCATACAGACAGATGGTGAAAGTAAGAGCCTTTGCCGATTGTGATTAGTGTTCCTGATGAGAAGATAGGGTGCCGAGTGGAGAGGAAGTGGGGCAGTGCTAGATAAGAGTTGTCCAGGGGGGCTCTCAGAGGTGATGACACTGAAACCAATCCTACAGATGAGAAGTAACCACTACTCCTAGCATAGGGGGCAG
>NW_006945237.1:0-650 GCF_000164805.1 Carlito syrichta | reverse complement strand
AGACCACACTGGAACAAACTTTCCATGTGATCATTTAAGAAAACTTCCCTTATCTAATCAGTGATGCAAAAATTCAAACATAAAGAGATTTCAGAGAAGCCCTGCAAGACAACAAATGAGAAGATCAACTCCTACATACATAATAATTCGCCTAAACAAAGTAGGCATAAAAGAAAAAATTCTAAAGGCAGTAAGAGAAAAAGGCCAGATCACCTACCATGGAAGACCAATTAGAATAGCAGCAGCTGGGCTCGATAACTCAGTCTGTAATCCTGCACCTTTGGTAGGCTGAGGTGAGTGGATTGACTGAGCCCGTGGGTTTGAGACCCGCCTGGGCAGCGAGACCTCATCTCTACAATAAATCAAAAAATCAGCCGGGTATGGTAGCTCATGCCTGTAATTCCAGCTACTTGGAAGGCTGAGGCAGAAAGATCGCCGGAGCCCAGCAGGTGAGGCTGTGGTGGCCAGGAGCGGCCACTGCACTCCAGTATGGGTGACCAAGTGAGACTCCAACTCAAAAAAAAAAAAAGAATAGCAGCAGATTTATCTACAGAAACCCTGCAGGCTAGGAGAGCTTGGAGTCCTATCTTCAAAGTCCTAAAAGATAAACAATTTCAGCCAAGAATAACCTACCCAGCCAAGTTAAGCTT
>NW_006945236.1:0-746 GCF_000164805.1 Carlito syrichta | reverse complement strand
TTAGAAAAAGTATAGGAAGCAAAGAAAGAACAAAACTGCCTGGCATTAGAGAGTAAGTGGAAAGAAAACATAAGATCTGTAGAGTGCTGTAAAGAGGAGAAAACTCTGAGTCACATAGAAAAACTTGAAGCGTTAAGGAGAGTGGTATCTAACATTCAAATTGAAGCTCTTTGAATGAATGTCATGCCAAAATCTGTAGTAAAATCTGACACACCTTCTGGGAAAGATTAGACAGATAGGTAGATAGATAGATAGATTAGATAGATTATAAGTAGATAAATAGATGGTAGATAGATGATAGATACATAAATAGATGATTATGACAGATAGATCAATAGATAGATTACAGAGAGAAATATTATGTAGATAATTGATAGGTAAGATAGATGACAGATAGATACATAGTTGATAGATAAATACATATATGATAGATAGAAAGAAAGAGAGAAAGAGAGAAGTAGATAGATACATACACACAATGTTTTCTGGGAAAGGGACTAATCCTTACAATTAGGTTGATGATGGAGGAGAAATAAAAGGCAGGATGGTTCTGAATATAAATCAAGAATGCAATGGAGGCAAGAAATACAGATAAGGGAATATAAGCCTCTGTCCACACACATCTGCCAATCCCCAGATTTTAGAGAAATCTTGAAGTAGTCATTACATATTCCACAAAGCATGGAGGAAGTTTGGCCCAATCATATCTGTGTCTCATCTAGACTCCAGTTGATATCTGAGTAATG
>NW_006945235.1:0-768 GCF_000164805.1 Carlito syrichta | reverse complement strand
GGACTGAAGATAATGCAGAAGTCAAGGAAAGGACTCCTAAGGAAGTGCTATGTAAACTGAGGTAAATGGCATGATGCTGGGCAAGAAAAGAAAAGACATTTCAGGCACTGGAAAGATACCCTGAAAGTCCCACCAGGCAAGACTCTGGGCCATTGAAGAAGCTGCCTGAAGACCTGGAGCTAGAACTCAGGAGCATCAGGCAAGAGAAGGAGCATTTCTCTACACAAATTTGGTTTTGTAATTGTATACACATATCAGGAGAAATGTTTCTTTTTATAAACATTTAATAGTTTTACTTAGTTAAAAATTAATAACCTTCCCAAACTGGAAGTATCCAATGCAGATAGGTTTACTGGTGACTTCTACCAAAACATTTTTTCTTTTCTTTTTTCCCTTTTTTTAAAGATATAGGGTATGATTCAGGGTTATGTATACAGATGTTCTTTATGCAGGTACCTTTGCTAATGAGGTGTGCTCCTCCCTCCCTTGTCAGTTTCTCTCAATTGCCAATCCCACCTCTCCTCCCCTGCCAGTTTCCCACTACTGCCAATCCCTTTCTTATCATATTATGTTGACTGTTCAAGTGCTGCTTATGAGGGAGAATATATGATATTCTGTTCTTTCTTCCTGTGATAGATCACTGAATATGATAGACTCTAAATTCATCCAAGTTTCTGCAAAGTTCATATGTTTGTCCTTCTTTATGGCTGTGTAATATTCCATTGTATATATGTACCACATTTTTTTTAATCCAGTCCAGCTTCGATG
>NW_006945234.1:0-2784 GCF_000164805.1 Carlito syrichta | reverse complement strand
GGAAAAAAAAAAACAAAAAAAAAAAAACAGGAAATGGCCGAGAATGAGACATACAAAGAATCAAAGGAAAAAAGATATGCTGCAAAAAGTAATAGGAAGAAAGGTAGTCACAGGAGCTGAGTGAGACAGATGTTTTGAGGACCTTGGCTAATTTGAGCAGCCAGAATGAAAAGAAAGATGTATTGGCTCTGCCAGCAGAAAGTAGGAGGCCTGATCTGATTACAGGACCCATGTCTTCCTAAAGTATAATTCCAGCTCATTTGGTGTTCTCAGGTGTCTGTCCACTGCTTTATCCATTTTCTTCTGTCCCCCACGTTTGGCTAACTTCCAGCTTTTCAGGGTCCTCAGCTTTTCCAGGCATGGTGCCCTCGAATGACCCTGCGAGGCTTGAGGCCTGAGTACTTAGTTTGCATTTCTTGGACCCATTGGACATTAAGCTTTGGCAGTTCCGGGCAAGCTGGTTCTGTTTTCTTTGAGCCAGGTACTTCCAGGAAAGGAGATGTCCTTAGCTGGGTAATCAGTTCCAGCATGGTAGAGAGGAGACTAGACTGTAGCTCATGGTGGCCTGTGATCCCCGGGTGGAGAAAGCCAAAGTGCTCTCGGGAATTTCCTGTGCCTTTGGGAGTGCAGGAATTGGCCCAGGATGCATGCAAGCCAGATCTGCCGCTGTGGTTTGGGTCCAAAGTCTTCCCTTTTACCTGCAGTCCGTGGGTGCCTACCTGTAAGAAGTAGTGGCATGCTGCTGTGGGTCAGCAATTCCCTGCAGCTCCCCATCTGCCCACCTTGGACATTGGGACAGATGGCTGGGTGCCGGTGCTGCTGGGATACTGGGGAGGACTGGGGAAGGGCGGAGCCAAGAGATTATGAAATGAGACGGAGTTCAGATGCCTACAGCTCCAGGCATTATATGGCAGTGGCCTCCCATCCCATTACTTACCTGGTAGGCCCATCCCTGTTAGGCTGCTTAGATCAGAAGATATCCCAAGCATTCAGGT
This sequence comes from Carlito syrichta, assembly GCF_000164805.1. NCBI lineage: Eukaryota > Metazoa > Chordata > Mammalia > Primates > Tarsiidae > Carlito > Carlito syrichta. Next base: position 1,789 of record NW_006945234.1, on the reverse strand, counting down.
GGTGTGTGTACCTACTAGGTGGCACCGGAGCTGTTCGTGGAGCTGTCTCCTCAAGATCATCCTGGGATCCAGTGACATTGCCAAGGAGGGAGGTCGGGGAGTTAAGAAGGTTCGAAAGGCAGCGCAGGTTCTGGGTTTGTCAGGCTGCCTCGCAAATCTAGTGACCACTCCCCCAAATAGGCAGCATTCAGTCCCATTAGCGGGAGAGAAAACGACCCCGGTGATTTTCGCTCTGTGGGGCAACCCGAGAGTTCCACAGAACCTCCTGCCAGCGCGGGCGCCTCAGAGTCACAGGTATACAGCACCTCTGGACCACCTGAAGCTAGCTGGGTGGACTGGGGAGCAGAAAGAGGGGAGTCCCAGGTGGCCTTGATTAAGGGTAGCTCCAAAAGAAATGGCTGAGTGGGAGGGCAAAAGCCGGGGAGAAACTGGGGGGCATGGAGTACCTCCAAGGCAGTATCCCATTCACGCGCTAACCGCCACCGACCCTGCTTGGGCTTGAGTGGCAACCCCGCCAATCTGTACCCTCAAAAGCCTGCTGGGCTCCCTGCAGCTCAACCCTGCGGGATGACAGGAAGCAGAGCCACACTTGCTACAGGTGTCCTAGACATTGTCGCCCACCCTTCACCTAACACGTCCTCCCACCCCCCACCCCCACCCTCACCCCCATATCTTCCCTAGCAGATGATTCATCCGACTTTTGCGAGCCTGGCACATCCTCTCCCATTAGCGTTGGTGCTAAGGGGAGCCTAGGTCAGCCAGGGTCCTGGGTGGTTGCCCTGGGGACACACGATGCCAGATGCCTCCAACACCATAGGGTCCCTGTGATCAAGGTAGTCTCTCAACCCCAGATGATGCTCCCCAGATGATGCTCCCGGGCATTATGAAATGCCAAGCGCCCCAGATTCTGCTCTGCCAGGTTACCACAGGGTGTGGCTAAGGTCCAAGGGCATACAACCTCTACTCCACAATTCTGGATTCCAATCCACCCTGCTCTAACACCCCACTCTCAGCCCAGACGATTGTTTCCGACCATCTTTTGCCAGATACCCACTTGTCCCAGCCATCGGGGAGACCGCACCAGCACCGAGCTCTTGAGATATTCCGCCTTTCTGGCTCACAATTCTCCCCCTCCTTTACGTGGGGAATCAAGAGTGATGAAAAGAGCAGCGGCGGGGAAGCCTCGATCACCTGTCCATGGCATCAGAGCACACTTTCAGATCCTGTGGGAGAAGTGGACACGACAGCTCCGGAAGGTAGACACCCTCCCACTTCTCTGCTGGCAGCTGACACACCTACCCCACAACCACCCACACACCAAAAGAAACACACACACACACACACACACACACACACACACACACACAAAGATCAAGATACACAAACGGAGATAGTCTGAGAAATATGCAAAAGAGGGACACAGAAAAAGTGAGAGAAAGTGACAGAGATGCAGACATACACAGAGACAAAGAAAAAGTGACACAGCACAGAAAGAAACAAACAGGCAGAAAGGTAGACAGAGACAGGAGCAGAGAGAGACAGATGTTTGGGTGACAAATGCGATTTGGAACAGCCGGTGTGAAAAGGAAGATTCATGGGTTCTGCCTGCAGAAATTAGACCCAAATCTTCTCAAGGTATAATCCCAACTTGGTTGGTGTGCTCAGGTGTGTGTCCACTACTTGATCCATTTTCCTCTGTCCTCCAAGTGCAGGAGTTTCCAACTTTTCAGCATTCTCGGCTTTTGGTGACCTTGAGAGTGCCTGCCAGGCTTGAGGCCTGGGTATTTGG
>NW_006945233.1:0-5089 GCF_000164805.1 Carlito syrichta | reverse complement strand
CGATGCAAAAATTCAAACATAAGAGATTCAGAGAAGCCCTGCAAGACAACAAATGAGAAGATCAACTCCTACACACATAATAATTCGCCTAAACAAAGTAGGCATAAAAGAAAAAATTCTAAAGGCAGTAAGAGAAAAAGGCCAGATCACCTACCATGGAAGACCAATTAGAATAGCAGCAGCTGGGCTCGATAACTCAGCCTGTAATCCTGCACCTTTGGTAGGCTGAGGTGAGTGGATTGACTGAGCCTGTGGGTTTGAGACTCGCCTGGGCAGCGAGACCTCATCTCTAAATAAATCAAAAAATCAGCCGGGCATGGTAGCACATGCCTGTAATTCCAGCTACTTGAAAGGCTGAGGCGGAAAGATCGCTGGAGCCCAGCAGGCGAGGCTGTGGTGGCCAGGAGTGGCCACTGCACTCCAGTATGGGCAACCAAGTGAGACTCCAACTCAAAAAAAAAAAAAAAGAATAGCAGCAGATTTATCTACAGAAACCCTGCAGGCTAGGAGAGCTTGGCGCCCTATCTTCAAAGTCCTAAAAGATAAACAATTTCAGCCAAGAATAACCTACCCAGCCAAGTTAAGCTTCATTAGCGAGGGAGAATTAAAATCTTTCCCAGATATCCAATCCCTAAGAACTTACACTGCAACCAAACCACCTCTACATGAAACACTTAAGAAAGTACTAAACACAGAAGAAAAGAAAAAAAGAACAACATTCTTCACAACAGTATAGGAAAAATAATAAAATACACATGAACCAACCCCAAAACTAAAAGAAAGATAAAAAACCAAGTGGAAGAACAACTCTATAAGAACTCTATGATAGGGACGAACTCTCACATTTCAATAATTAGTCTGAATGTGAATGGACTAAATGCACCACTGAAATGACATAGAATGGCAAAACGGATAAAATATCACCAGGCAACAATATACTACCTTCAAGAGACCCATCTCACTAGAAAGGACATGCAAGACTCAAAGTAAGAGGATGGGAAACAAATTTTCAGGTGAATGGAACACAAAAGAAAAGAGGAGTCATGATCCTAATTTCAGACAAAATACCATTTAAGCAATCAAAAATTAGCAAAGACAGAGAGGGCCACTACATAATGATAAAAGGTTCACTCCATCAACAAGAAATATCTATCCTAAACATATATGAACCCAACATAGGTGTGCCGACTTTCATAAAGCAACTTCTAGGAAAACTAAAGAAAGATATTGACACTAACACCATCATAACAGGGGACTTTAATACCCCACTCACAACCCTAGGCAGATCATCAGGACAAAAAATCACCAATGAGTTCCAGAACCTCAATTTGACTCTTAACCAAATGAACTTAATTGATACCTACAGAACACTCCATCCAAAGACCACAGAATATACATTCTACTCATCACCGCATGGAACGTATTCTAAGATCGACCACATAATTGGCCAAAAATCAAGAATAAGCAGATTTAAAAGGACCGAAATTTTACCATGTACCTTCTCGAATCACATTGGAATAAAAATAAACATTAACACCAACAAGGTCCCCCCAAAACGCACAAAGACATGGACACTAAACAGCACGATGCTAAACAACTCCTGGGTCAATGATGAAATAAAAACAGAGATCAAAATATACCTGGAAACAAATGAAAATGAAAAAACATTTTACCAAAATATTTGGGATGCCATGAAAGCTGAAGTAAGAGGGGAATTTATATCACTACAAATGCACATGAAGAAAATGGAAGGATCACAAATTAACAGCCTAAGAAGCCACCTAAGGAAGTCTGAAAAGCAAGACCACAAAAACCCTAATTTCAGCAGAAGAATCCAGATCACCAAAATAAAAGCCCAAATCCAGGACATAGAAGACAAAAAGACAATACAAAAAAAGTCAATGAAACAGAAAGCTGGTTCGTTGAAAGGATAAACAAGATCAATGGTCCCCTAGCTAGACTGACCAAGAAAAAGAGACAAAAAACCCAAATAAGCACAATCAGAAACACAAAATATGAAGTCACATCTGACCCTGAAGAAATACAAAAGATCATTAGAGACTACTATGTACACTTGTATGGAAACAAACTTGAAAACCTCAAGTAAATGGAGGACTTTCTGTCATCACACAACCTGCCTAGGTTGAAACAAGAAGAAATTGGGACCATAAATAGACCAATAACAATCAAGGAAATTGACTACATAATAAGAAAATTACCTACAAAAAAATTCCCTGGACCAGATGGCTTTCCAGCAGAATTCTACAAGACATTTAAGGAGGAGCTGATTCCAATCCTACTGAAGGTATTTCAGGAGATTGAGAAAGATGGAACTCTCCCCAAATCATTTTACAAAGCTACCATCACATTGATACCCAAGCCAGGTAAAGACCCAACAAAGAAAGACAACTACCAATATCTTTGATGAACATGGATGCTAAAATTCTCAACAAGATCCTAGCAAACTGGATTCAACAACACATCTCAGAAATTATCCATCATGACCAAGTAGGCTTCATCCCTGGGATGCAAGGGTGGTTCAACATTTGTAAAACCATAAATGTAATTAAATACATCAATAGATGTCAAAAAAACCCCATGATTATATCATTAGATACAGAAAAAGTGTTTGATAAAATTCAGCACCCCTTCTTGATAAAAACCCTCGAACATTTAGGCATACGGGTAACATACCTCAAAATAGTAAAAGGCATCTACAAGAAACCCACAGCCAGCATACTTCTAAATGGACAAAAATTGGAACCATTTCCCCTGAATACTGGAACAAGAAAATACAATGATGCCCACTCTCACCCTTCCTGTTCAATATAGTATTGGAAGTCCTGGCTAAAGCAATCAGAGAAGAGAAGGCAATGGTACACACACACAAACAAAGATTGGAGACCAAGATACTCACCCAGAGTGAGACAAAGATATTCTATTTAGGGTCGGAAAAAAAAAAAAAAACAGGAAATGGCCGAGAGTGAGACATACAAAGAGTCAAAGGAAAAAAGATATGCTGCAAAAAGTAATAGGAAGAAAGGTAGTCACAGGAGCCGAGTGAGACAGATGTTTTGAGGACCTTGGCCAATTTGAGCAGCCAGAATGAAAAGAAAGATGTATTGGCTCTGCCAGCAGAAAGTAGGAGGCCTGACCTGATGACAGGACCCATGTCTTCCTAAAGTATAATTCCAGCTCATTTGGTGTTCTCAGGTGTCTGTCCACTGCTTTATCCATTTTCTTCTGTCCCCCACGTTCGGCTAACTTCCAGCTTTTCAGGGTCCTCAGCTTTTCCAGGCATGGTGCCCTCGAATGACCCTGCGAGGCTTGAGGCCTGAGTACTTAGTTTGCATTTCTTGGACCCATTGGACATTAAGCTTTGGCAGTTCCGGGCAAGCTGGTTCTGTTTTCTTTGAGCCAGGTCCTTCCAGGAAAGGAGATGTCCTTAGCTGGGTAATCAGTTCCAGCATGTTAGAGAGGAGACTAGACTGTCAGCTCATGGTGGCCTGTGGTCCCCGGGTGGAGAAAGCCAAAGTGCTCTCGGGAATTTCCTGTGCCTTTGGGAGTGCAGGAATTGGCCCAGGATGCATGCAAGCCAGATCTGCCGCTGTGATTTGGGTCCAAAGTCTTCCCTTTTACCTGCAGTCCGTGGGTGCCTACCTGTAAGAAGTAGTGGCATGCTGCTGTGGGTCAGCAATTCCCTGCAGCTCCCCATCTGCCCACCTTGGACATTGGGACAGATGGCTGGGTGCCGGTGCTGCTGGGATACTGGGGAGGACTGGGGAAGGGCGGAGCCAAGAGATTATGAAATGAGACGGAGTTCAGATGCCTACAGCTCCAGGCATTATATGGCAGTGGCCTCCCATCCCATTACTTACCTGGTAGGCCCATCCCTGTTAGGCTGCTTAGATCAGAAGATATCCCAAGCATTCAGGTGGTGTGTGTACCTACTAGGTGGCACCGGAGCTGTTCGTGGAGCTGTCTCCTCAAGATCATCCTGGGATCCAGTGACATTGCCAAGGAGGGAGGTCGGGGAGTTAAGAAGGTTCGAAAGGCAGCGCAGGTTCTGGGTTTGTCAGGCTGCCTCGCAAATCTAGTGACCACTCCCCCAAATAGGCAGCATTCAGTCCCATTAGCGGGAGAGAAAACGACCCCGGTGATTTTCGCTCTGTGGGGCAACCCGAGAGTTCCACAGAACCTCCTGCCAGCGCGGGCGCCTCAGAGTCACAGGTATACAGCACCTCTGGACCACCTGAAGCTAGCTGGATGGACTGGGGAGCAGAAAGAGGGGAGTCCCAGGTGGCCTTGATTAAGGGTAACTCCAAAAGAAATGACTGAGTGGGAGGGCAAAAGCCAGGGAGAAACTGGGGGGCATGGAGTACCTCCAAGGCAGTATCCCATTCACGCGCTAACCGCCACCGACCCTGCTTGGGCTTGAGTGGCAACCCCGCCAATCTGTACCCTCAAAAGCCTGCTGGGCTCCCTGCAGCTCAACCCTGCGGGATGACAGGAAGCAGAGCCACACTTGCTACAGGTGTCCTAGACATTGTCGCCCACCCTTCACCTAACACGTCCTCCCACCCCCCACCCCCACCCTCACCCCCATATCTTCCCTAGCAGATGATTCATCCGACTTTTGCGAGCCTGGCACATCCTCTCCCATTAGCGTTGGCGCTAAGGGGAGCCTAGGTCAGCCAGGGTCCTGGGTGGCTGCCCTGGGGACACACGATGCCAGATGCCTCCAACACCATAGGGTCCCTGTGATCAAGGTAGTCTCTCAACCCCAGATGATGCTCCCCAGATGATGCTCCCGGGCATTATGAAATGCCAAGCGCCCCAGATTCTGCTCTGCCAGGTTACCACAGGGTGTGGCTAAGGTCCAAGGGCATACAACCTCTACTCCACAATTCTGGATTCCAATCCACCCTGCTCTCTCACACCCCACTCTCAGCCCGGACGATTGTTTCCGACCATCTTTTGCCAGATACCCACTTGTCCCAGCCATCAGGGAGACCGCACCAGCACCGAGCTCTTGAGATATTCCGCCTTTCTGGCTCACAATTCTCCCCCTCCTTTACGTGGGGAATCA
>NW_006945232.1:0-752 GCF_000164805.1 Carlito syrichta | reverse complement strand
TATTTTTAAAAATCCTCTGGTGAAAGATTTTTCTGGCATCACTTAAATGACTAATCTCTCTTACTATGAGAAACTTCCTTCTTATAGCAATTTCTAAAATTCTAAGGCAAAAAACTATTGCTTTTAATCTTTAAAAAATATTTATGAAAAATTGTAACATACTCAAAAGTAGAAGAGTAAAATAACCAAGCACATATATTCAACAATTTTCAAGATTTTGTTGCATTTGCATTACTCATTGCTATTTTCTTTGCTAAAACAGTTTGAAGCAAATTTCAGACATATACACTTTAGTATGCATGTTTATATTTCAAGAGATTTAGACATTCATCCATAACCATTAGCTGCTATCTTATACCTAATGAAATTAGCATTCATTCCTTGATAAACTAGTTCATGATCAAATCTCCCCAACTGGTAATTTTTTTTTTTTTTTTGCAGTTGATTTGCTAAATCATAATTCAAACAAGGTCTACATACAATTGGTTAAATCTGTAGTCATTTAAACCAAAGCTTCCCAAACTTTATTATGCAAATAAATCACTTAAGGATCTTAAGATTCAGCAGGGCTGATCAAGGCCTCAACTATTTCATTTTTAACAATCTTCCAGTTGGTGTCATTGTTGCTGGAATGGAGGTGGACTATACTTTGAGCATCAAGATCCTAGCATAGGCCCCAGTGGTTTATTTGTTTGTTGTTTGCAAGCCATCAGTTTGTTATAGAAGCAGGCCAGTAATTTTGGGCTATGTCC
>NW_006945231.1:0-3360 GCF_000164805.1 Carlito syrichta | reverse complement strand
GACTGTAGATGATTTGGTGATAAAATGGAACTAGATGGTGCCTGAAATCCTTCAGAGTCCTCTTCAAGCACTGACTATTGTGCACTGGGCAGAGTTTCTGTCCTGGCAACTTTTTCTCACCTGGCTGTTTTGATGGCCAGCACTTTGTGCCTTTTCTCCCAGTGAATATTTAAAATTGGATTCAGTTGCTCACAAAACAGTATGAGATTTCCTATAAAGAGCCAGGTTTCTTGAGAAAGAGCCTGGAACATTCCCTGAGAGTAACTATGACCCCTTTATGTAAGATGGCTTCTAATTTAGGGCAGTTAAGTTTCAGTTGCTATGGCAAATGGATAAAAAAAATGTATCCATTTGTTTTATTTATTAGAGCCAGTGTCTGGCTCTGTCACCCAGGCTGGAATGTGGTGGTATGATCATGGCTCACTGCAGCCTCGACCTCCTGGGCTCAGGTGATCTTCCTGCCTCAGCCTCCTGAGTAACTGGGACTAAAGATGCACACCACAACAACCAGGCAATTTTTTATTTTTCATTGAGATGAGGTCGTACAATGTTGCCCATGTGGGTCTTGTACTACTGGGCTTAAGCAAATCCCCAAATGCTGAGATTACAGGCATGAACCACTGTGCCCAACCTATTATCCATTTATCAACTTCTATTTGGTTGGATTCATTCATAGGCAAAATTTACCTGGTGCTATAGACATTTTGCTTTGCAAACACAGGACAAGGCTGATGGGTTTATCGCCCAACCACATATTCTCAGGGTCCGTCCTTGTGTTACTCGGGCTGGATTCTCTCACACTTGCTTGTGTGTACCATGTGACCAATAACTGATGAGAAAATTTGTTCTGTATTTAACACATGAAATAGGCTGTCAATGAAGAGCTCTTGCTAGATGGATTCTTATTAAGACTTGCAACTCAAGTCTGTGAAAATTGTTATATAACACATATGTGGCTAGAAACATTCAATATTTATATTGGCCTTTGGAACTTTTTATTTTATTTTTTATTATTATAAAGATGTGGGGTATAATTCAGGGTTAGATACACACATGTTAATTATGCAGGTACCCTTGTTGATGAGGTGTGCCCCTCCTTCCCCTAGCAGTTTCCCTCAACTCCCAATCCCATCCACCTTCCCATGACAGTTTTCCACTACTGCCAATTCCTTTCTTATAGTATTATCTTTGCTCAAGGTCTGCTTATGAATGAGAACATATGGATATTCTGTTCTTTGTTTCTGTGATAGATCACCGAGAATGATTGACTCTAAATCCATCCAAGTTGCTGCAAACTCCATATGGTTGTCCTTATTTACAGCTGCATAATATTCCATTGTGTATATGTACCACATTTTTTTTATCCACTCCAGCTTTGATAGGCAGCATGGTTGGTTTCATGTTTTTGCTATTGTGTTGAGCTTTTTTTAAAGAGGTAAGATCCAAATAAAGTAGCTGTAGGAAAAAGTAATAGATGTGAGTCATTAACAAAACCTTTGTTTTGTTTTTAGTAAATACACACTTTGCTATTCAGGGTTTTGAAGTGACAATGGGGGAACATTTTTTGTAGTTCATTATTATCTCTTCAGAGAAGTTTTGCTTCTTTTGTATGACATGTCTCATTTTCTACCTTTATTAAAGTTATGTGAATCTGTTTCATCTCTTGATAAGACTGTACACTCGATATGGACAGGAATCAAGTCTTTTTTCATCCTTTTTGTGTCCCTTAGGACTTCAATTATTAATCTAGCACATGATAGATATACCTAAATATTTGAAGAAAATAAATTTTATTAGAAAAATGATTTCTTTTTTTTTTCAGGCAGAGCATTGGAATATTGAAAACTCTCTCTTACTGAAAGAAATATTAATTTAATGGAAAGTGAGATTCAAGAGAAAATTCCTTTACTTTCTAAGAAGGAATCATGTTTTCACCCAATTGCACATTCTTTACTTAAGAAAAACAAAGATGGTTCAACATACAAGTAAGTAACTTTAAGCATTACTCAGATATCAACTGGAGTCTAGATGAGACACAGATATGATTGGGCCAAACTTCCTCCATGCTTTGTGGAATATGTAATGACTACTTCAAGATTTCTCTAAAATCTGGGGATTGGCAGATGTGTGTGGACAGAGGCTTATATTCCCTTATCTGTATTTCTTGCCTCCATTGCATTCTTGATTTATATTCAGAACCATCCTGCCTTTTATTTCTCCTCCATCATCAACCTAATTGTAAGGATTAGTCCCTTTCCCAGAAAACATTGTGTGTATGTATCTATCTACTTCTCTCTTTCTCTCTTTCTTTCTATCTATCATATATGTATTTATCTATCAACTATGTATCTATCTGTCATCTATCTTACCTATCAATTATCTACCTAATATTTCTCTCTGTAATCTATCTATCTATTGATCTGTCTGTCATAATCATCTATTTATGTATCTATCATCTATCTACCATCTATTTATCTACTTATAATCTATCTATCTATCTAATCTATCTATCTATCTACCTATCTGTCTAATCTTTCCCAGAAGGTGTGTCAGATTTTACTACAGATTTTGGCATGACATTCATTCAAAGAGCTTCAATTTGAATGTTAGATACCACTCTCCTTAAGGCTTCAAGTTTTTCTATGTGACTCAGAGTTTTCTCCTCTTTACAGCACTCTACAAGATCTTATGTTTTCTTTCCACTTACTCTCTAATGCCAGGCAGTTTTGTTCTTTCTTTTGCTTCCTATACTTTTTCTAATTCATGCTTTCATAATTTGACCTTCCATACTAAACAACTATTTTGTTTTGAAAGGATGATTTTGTTTATTGTATTTTCTTTCATACAATGGGGATATTTTTTACCATGCACATTACATATATCCACAATAAAGGGAGCATATATTAATTTCTAAAGGTCTGCAGAAAAGATGCTCAAAAAGTACAGAGCATCCCCATATAATTCTACCCCCCCCCGCACACACAGTGTTTTGAATTAGTATGGTGTATTTGGTACAACTGACACTTTACTATTAACTAAAGTTCATAGTTTACTTTAAGGTTCACTTTTGTGTTGTACATTTCTTTTCTTCTTCTTTTTCTTTTTTTTTTTGATTTGGAATCTCACTCTGTCGCCCAGGCTGGAGTGCAGTGCCACACTCACGGCCACCCCAATACCCATCTTCTTGGCTCCACTAATCCTTCTGCCTCAGCCTTCCAAGTAGCCAGAACTACAAGTGTGTGCTATCACACCTGGCTAATTTTTTTATTTATTGTAGAGATGAGATCTCTTCAAGTTGTCCAGGCCATTCTCAAATCTGTGGGCATTATAATAAACCCTGAAACCGCATAATGTTTGCTA
>NW_006945230.1:0-6209 GCF_000164805.1 Carlito syrichta | reverse complement strand
TTCTGCATTTGGCAGAGCACTGTACACAAGTGCTTTTAAGCCTAAGGATTGCTCAGTAGTCACAGTCCCTTCCATTATAATGTCAAAATTCTGTGGCTGATGTCATAAAAAACAATTTAATATGCTTGTTTTCATGACTTTACTTACCTCTTTTAATGTAAAAATTAGCCTTTTTGTCAATTTACAGATTCAATGAAATAACCATTAATTTGACATTCTTCTTCTCAGACCTGGAAATTACAATAAAGGATTCATATGAAACCATAAAGAATCATGAATAGCCAAAAGAATCTTATCAAAAGAAACAAAGCAGGAGCTATCACAGTTAAATACTTCAAACTTTACTATATGTTTACAGTAATCAACACAGCCTGGTATTCGTACAAGAATAGGTCCATGGGTAATGGAGAACATATTCAGTAAATGGTGCTGAGAAAAGGCTGACAACATGCAGAAGATTGAAACAGGACGCCTGTCTATCACCATACACATTTACTCTAAATGGATCAAAGACCTAAATGTAAAACACCATATTATAATAATCTTAGAAAATACAGGCGAAACCATTAGGGAAACTGGAACCGGAAACTAATTTATCTTCGTAGCCCAAAACACCCATACCTTAAGACGTAAGTTAGACAAGTGGGATCTCATCAAATTCATACACTTCTACAAAAAAAAGAAACCATCAGCAGAGCAAGGATACAGACAACAGAATGGGAAAAACTCTTCTCTACCTATGTATGTGTAAAAAGGAATAACATCTGGGATCTACAGGAACTCAACCACTCAGAAAAATCAAGCAAACATTGCCTTGGAAAAGTGTGTAAAATACGTGATTGGATACTTTTCATAAGAAGTATGGACAGCCAGGAGACACATAAAAATTGCTGAGCCTCACACGTCCTCAAAGAAATGCAAATGAATTCATTTTGAAATACCAAATGCCCCTTGTAATACTGGCCATCATTAATAAAAGAAACCATAACAGATGCAAGTTAGGATTTGGGAAGAAATAAATGCTTCTACAATGCACGTGGACTGAGGAGTAAACCAATATCTTTGGAAAACTGTGTGGTGGTTTGTAAAGGGACAAGATTTTGACCTACCATGTGACTCAGTAATTCCCCTGTTGAGAATATACCTGGAGGAACTGAAATCATTTTACCAAAAAGATACCTGCAGCAGTATGTTTTTAACAACTCTAATCACAATTGCAAAAAAACATGGTACCAACCAAGTTGCCCTTTAAACAGGAATGGATAAAATAATTGTGGCATATAAGCAGTGGAATATTATGCTGCCATAAAAAAGGACAGATAGAATGATTTGGCAGAATGTTTGATGGATATGATGTAGGTCATTTTCAGTGATTTATCACAAAAACAAGAACAGAGTTCCATATGTTCACACTCATGAGCTGAACTTGATCACTTTTAGTGCTGTAAGGAAATGATTGGCAGTAGTGGAAAACTGTTTAGGAGGAGGATTGAGATTGGCAGTGGAGGAGTACTGATAAGGAAGGGAAGGGTATACCTCATCAACCAGGGACCCTGCACAATCAATGTTTGTGTGTCTAACTCTGAATTGTACCCCACATTTTTTAAAAACTTAAAATATATAGGTAAATAAATAAATAAATGAAAGTTGCAAAACATGCAACTGACTTTAATGGTTTATTCTATTTTTATTTTATTTTATACATTAAAAATGGTTACAATTCAGGGTTTGGCCTAGAAATGTTCATTATGCAGGGATTGATTTTTTAAGAATTGTATAATACTCCAATGATAACTCCTTTTCCTTTTAATATATTGGTATACATGGTATAATTCTGCCTTCAAAATTCACAACTACAGCGTTTCTCACATAAATTATGAATTTTATTCTGCCTAAATTGAAACTTGTTGAGATTTCAGAACTATATCATTCTTAGAAAACTGAACCTTGAGATTCAATGTACCTAAGTGCTATTCAGAAGGCAGCATGCATACTAAATCTTAAAAATTTTAGAATATAAAATGATATCGTAATTTAATACAACTTTTTCCATTCTTAAAATTTGTGTACATTTTCTTGGTCCACTCGGTATTCTCTGCTTGTTAATTTTCATTACATGTTACAGATATGCAATCCTTAGAAAAAAGTTTCTCTTATATATTTGAAGGAAATATAAAATCACATTCCCTTTATATTTTATCCCAGTTTATATTTTTAAAAGAGTATTTCCATTGAATCCCCTAGTATCTTTTCTACCTAAGACATACTGCTGTACTCTGCAGCAAATTTTTCCATTTATCTGATACTTTTAAATATTGAAAATGAGGCACAGAGAAAACAGAGAATTTGGGGCCTAATATATATAAACCAAAATAACATGAAGATTTCCAAAGTAGTGAGTATTTGGTCACTACATTAGTATAAAAATTTATATAATTGAAAATTCTAAAAAATTGATTATAATCTTAGAAAAAGCAGTGTACAAATCCTGTAGGAAAAACTGCTCCAAGGCTGTTACACAATACTAAAGGCATCCAAATGTTTCTAAGCTAAAGAAAGTGCTAAAATATAATTTATTGTTCTATAACCAAGCTCTAACAGAACTCTGTGACCATAATAATAAAAGCCTACCTCGTGGGCAACCTTCTCAGGTCCCCTCCCACTTTGGGAGTTTCCCGGTCCTCTCAATAAAGACTGCTTTAAAAAAAAAAAGACTACCACGTTTAGAGGATTTTTTAATGGGTACTTATGCATGGAGAAAATTTTGGATAGGTTTGAACACATGGTTCTCTTCTCTACTTGGGAATGAAATCCACCAAGTCTACCGCATTTAGCAGAGCAACGTAACAAGTGCTTGAAGCCTAGAATTCCTCAGTAGTCAAGGTCCCTCCAATTGTGATGTCAAATTTCTGAGGCTGATGTCATAAATGACAATATGAAATGCTTGTTTCCCTAACATTACTTACCTCTATTAATGTAAAAATTAGCCATTTAGTCAATCTACAGATTCAATGAAATAGCCATTAATTTAACATCATTCTTCTCAAACCTGGATATTACAGTAAAGAATTCATATGAAACCATAAACAATAATTAATAGCCAAAAAAAATTATCAACATAAACAAAGCAAGAGCTATCACATTTCGGGACTTCAAACTTTACAATATGTTTACAGTAATCAACACAGCCTGGTATTGATACAAGAATAGGTCCATAGGACAATGGTGTTGGGAGCCAACATCTATAGCTACATAGCTGAGGCCTATAAAGGCCCATCTAGAAGATCGCCTCTGTCACAAGGATATCAGTAACACCTATAGTGCTGGCGTATGAATAGTGACCAGTGTGCATATATGGCAGCAAAACTTATATTATTAAGATATAAACCTCTTAATCAGGATAGAAAACACCTTACAGAAAGCTTTACAGCAGAATTATTTTGTGTTTCCATGTCTTTCTAAGTTTAATTTCTTTCTAAGACACTTTTAAATTTCTGTTTCCTGGTATACAAGTCATGCAGCTTTTGTTCCCATAAGCAGTTTCTCCTGATAGTTAAGATTAGAAACAAAATTGTTTTAATAGTGTTGTTGTCCTGCCTCTAGCCAGGCAGAACGTTTCTAGTTTCACTACGTGCTGAAACTCTCAGCCTGCTTCAGCCTCTGGCCATCGTCATGGCAACCGTGCATTTCCTTGTCCAAGAGTGTGACAGCTACTATTTGATTTATTAAAGCAGACCCTCTAGCAGGAAGTTTTAGAAAATTATATATACACTTACAGTTTTACTCACATATTATACTACACGGTGTGAATCTGTTGCCTGCTGCTTTGACTCCTTCTGCTTGGGACTTGCCCTCTAATGTGCCTCTGTATGGTAATAATGAAACTCACTCACGGGCCTATTGGAGAGTGAAGCCTAGCACTTTCACTTACTCTTGAATTTCAATCTTGCACTATGAATTTCTGCTTAGAGGCATCGACTTCAGTGTCGGGCAGACTTCAATGGTAAAGTAAGCATTGGGTTTGTCGTTCATTGCAGTTAACGTTTTCTGCCCCTCACTATTCAGCATTTCACGAGGGACTCTGGAGTACAGTGTCTATGACAGGCTTTGAAGATTTAAAATTTAAAACTTGTGAGACACTGAGACTAGCGTCTCTCTAATTTCTTCTTCTGACTAATGTACGTTCTATCATTTTATAATTTTATAATAGGTATTTGGAGATAATTTTTAGTATACAACATTTATGGCTGGTATAAGTTTTGTACTTGGGAATTATCTCCCGATATGCTTGTGCATGGCATATAGAGGTCCAGTCACAGGTGTATCGGGGGACAAAACCTTGGCATACTTTTCACTTTTATAGGAAACATATGTTCACATAGTAAGTTGGGGAATGTTGATACCAGTGTCTTTCTCTTCCTTATTTTATATGGATTTAGGGTTTGAGAGACACTGTACTCAATGTTCCTATTTCTTCATTCAGTTTATGCTTAGTAAACTGTAATCTTGATGTACAATAAAATTAATGTATGTTTGCATGGAAAACATTATGCTTGTTTGAATAGTAAAATTAAGTTATTATTGGGGTTATTCATTGTACTTAAATAAAAATAGCTGTTAATGAATGTTTTGTGAAATCATCATGCTTCAGGGAGTTTGTTATCTATTGTGCTTGGAACATGTGAATTTTGTGATGCAGTTTTCCACATATACTGTGTGCATCATTGGAATCATGTGCCCCCAGCAGAAATATTTCATACTGCTGGAGGTTTTGAAAAATGGTATAAATTCTGGTGTAAAACTGAGAATAAACGGACTTAGTCCTGATCAGACTGATCCCAGAAGAACAGACTCCGAGTCGTTTCTTCTCACCGTGTCTTGATCCTCCGGTGCAGGTTCAACTCGCCTCAGGTCGGAGCCAGTCCCTGACACAATGAATCAGGACAGAGAATGAAATCCTCAAATTCTCAACCCACTCATCTTTCAAAAAACCTCCAAGACCCACTGGGTAATGGAGAACATATTCAGTAAATAGTGCAGGGAAAAGGCTGACAAGATGCCCAAGATCGAAACAGGACCCCTCTCTATCACCATACCCATTAACTCTAAATGGATCAAAGACCTAAAGGTAAAACACCAAATTATAAAAATCTTAGAAAATGCTGGAGACACCTTTAGGGAAACTGGAACTGGAAACGAATTCCTCTTCAAAGGCCTAAATATACATGCCTTAAGAAGTAAGTTTGACAAGTGGAATCTCATCAAATTAATATACTTCTGCAAAACAAAAGAAACAATCAGAAGAGCAAGGATACCACCAACAGAATGGGAAAAAACGATTCTCCACCTTTGTATCTGTAAAAAAGCATAAGATCTAGGATCTACAAGAAACTCAAACACTAAGAAAAATCAGACAAACATTCCCTTTGAAAAGTGTACAAAATACGTGATTGGACACTTTTCATAAGAAGAGATATGGGCTGCCAGCAGACAAATGAAAATTGCTCAGCCTCACTCATCCTCAAAGAAATGCAAATGAAATCACTTTGAAATACCACATACCCCTTGTAAGACTGGCAATCATTAATAAAAAAAAACAATAAAAGATGCAGGTCAGGATTTGGGAAGAAATAAATGCTTCTACACTGCATGTGAACTGAAAAGTTGAGCAATATCTTTGGAAAACAGTGTTGTGGTTTGTAAAGGGACAAGATATTGACCTACCATGTGACTCAATAACTCCACTGTAGAGAATATACCTGGTGGAACCCAAATCATTTTGCCAAAAAGATACCTGAACCAGTATGTTTTTTACATCTCTAATCACAATTGAAAAAAAAGAACACATGGTACCAAGCATGTTGCCCATCAAAGCTGGAATGGATAAAATAAATGTGGTATATACACGCTGGTATATGATGCAGCCATGAAAAAGGACAGATAGAAGGATTTTGCAGAACGCTTGATGGATATGTGGTAGGTCATTTTCAGTGATTTATTCCAGAAACAAAGAAAACAGTTCCATATGTTCTCACTCATGAGCTGAATATATAGTGCTGCAAGAATGGGATTCGCAATAGTGGAAAACTGTTTAGAGGGAGAGTTGAGATTGGAAATGGAGGGATACTGCGAAGGAAGGGAGGGGCATATCTCATCAACCAGGGACCCGCATAATCAATGTTTGTACTTATAATTTTGAATTGTACCCC
>NW_006945229.1:0-702 GCF_000164805.1 Carlito syrichta | reverse complement strand
TCAGCTGCCAGCAGAGAAGTGGGAGGGTGTCTACCTTCCGGAGCTGTCGTGTCCACTTCTCCCACAGGATCTGAGAGTGTGCTCTGATGCCATGGACAGGTGATCGAGGCTTCCCCGCCGCTACTCTTTTCATCACTCTTGATTCCCCACGTAAAGGAGGGGGAGAATTGTGAGCCAGAAAGGCGGAATATCTCAAGAGCTCGGTGCTGGTGCGGTCTCCCCGATGGCTGGGACAAGTGGGTATCTGGCAAAAGATGGTCGGAAACAATCATCCGGGCTGAGAGTGGGGTGTGAGAGCAGGGTGGATTGGAATCCAGAATTGTGGAGTAGAGGTTGTATGCCCTTGGACCTTAGCCACACCCTGTGGTAACCTGGCAGAGCAGAATCTGGGGTGCTTGGCATTTCATAATGCCCGGGAGCATCATCTGGGGAGCATCATCTGGGGTTGAGAGACTACCTTGATCACAGGGACCCTATGGTGTTGGAGGCATCTGGCATCGTGTGTACCCAGGGCAGCCACCCAGGACCCTGGCTGACCTAGGCTCCCCTTAGCACCAACGCTAATGGGAGAGGATGTGCCAGGCTCGCAAAAGTCGGATGAATCATCTGCTAGGGAAGATATGGGGGTGAGGGTGGGGGTGGGGGGTGGGAGGACGTGTTAGGTGAAGGGTGGGCGACAATGTCTAGGACACCTGTAGCAAG
>NW_006945228.1:0-742 GCF_000164805.1 Carlito syrichta | reverse complement strand
CAAAAAAAAAAAAGAAAAGAAATGTACAACACAAAAGTGATCCTTAAAGTAAACTATGAACTTTAGTTAATAGTAAAGTGTCAGTTGTACCAAATACACCATACTAATTCAAAACACTGTGTGTGCGGGGGGGGGGGAGAATTATATGGGGATGCTCTGTACTTTTTGAGCATCTTTTCTGCAGACCTTTAGAAATTAATATATGCTCCCTTTATTGTGGATATATGTAATGTGCATGGTAAAAAATATCCCCATTGTATGAAAGAAAATACAATAAACAAAATCATCCTTTCAAAACAAAATAGTTGTTTAGTATGGAAGGTCAAATTATGAAAGCATGAATTAGAAAAAGTATAGGAAGCAAAAGAAAGAACAAAACTGCCTGGCATTAGAGAGTAAGTGGAAAGAAAACATAAGATCTTGTAGAGTGCTGTAAAGAGGAGAAAACTCTGAGACACATAGAAAAACTTGAAGCCTTAAGGAGAGTGGTATCTAACATTCAAATTGAAGCTCTTTGAATGAATGTCATGCCAAAACCTGTAGTAAAATCTGACACACCTTCTGGGAAAGATTAGACAGATAGGTAGATAGATAGATAGATCAGATAGATAGATAGATTATAAGTAGATAAATAGATGGTAGATAGATGATAGATACATAAATAGATGATTATGACAGATAGATCAATAGATAGATAGATTACAGAGAGAAATATTAGGTAGATAATTGATAGGTAAGATAG
>NW_006945227.1:0-4815 GCF_000164805.1 Carlito syrichta | reverse complement strand
AAAATCACCTTAGCTCTAAACTTCGTGCTGGTGGGAGAAAAAAAAAATAACTCAAGTTTTGGGGATTATTTGCAAAACAAAGTCAACAATTTATCTAGGGACCTAGGGGATAAATAGTCACACATGTAATCCATGCCAAAGTTTATGTGTCTATAAGTAAGTTAATGAGAGAATGAGAAACTTGCTTGATGGAGCACTTGCCCAAATTGGATCTATTACATGGAGCAAGGAACACTTCCATCAAAATAATCCTTTACGGTCTGCCGTGAATGTCATGGATGTTTCCATCATAGCAGCTGAGACAGCCTTTGCCCCCAAGGAGCTCAGTGTATTATGGCTGTGTTTGTGTGTTGCTTGTCTCCCCAATTATAAGAAGGGAATATTAGACACCACCTTGGAGAGACAGAAAAATGTACTATCCGAGCTTGGGGGGCAGGGGGCAAGACCACTTTTGGGAGGAGTAGGAGCAGTTCCTTGGAGGAGGTTACATTTCATTTCATTTATTTGTCGAACACTAATTTGTGGAGTGCACGCTCTGTGTGGGTACCGCACTGACCCTGGGAATTCAGAGGTGACGGAGACAAGGCCCTGCCCAGATGGTGACAAAGTCAAGTATGGGAGACTTAATAGATAGGTGCAGAGGATGGTGAGGATTTTG
Organism: Carlito syrichta; assembly: GCF_000164805.1. Lineage (NCBI taxonomy): Eukaryota > Metazoa > Chordata > Mammalia > Primates > Tarsiidae > Carlito > Carlito syrichta. The sequence continues at coordinate 4,157 of NW_006945227.1, read as the reverse complement.
ACAGGTAAGTGAGGGTGAAGGAGAATGCTCCATAAATTGACACCATGGGAATGACTGGGGTGAGGATGGCGTGGATGTCTAGGAGATTGTTAGTATTACTTTTACTGAGCACCTATTGTTTGTATGAAGCTCTGTGCCAGGTACTGTGTATATTTCACCTTGAGAAGCACTCACAATAATCCCATGAGGGATCGACCATTTTTAATCACAATTTTACAGAGATAGACATGGAAGCTCAGAGTACTTAACCTCCCAAATTTATGTCGCTAGTAAGGGACAGATAGGGGATTCATTTTCAGGTCTTTTGGGCTGAACTAAATCCTACTGCTTTCCTACCACTATGAGTTGCCTGGAATATAGAGCATATATTGAGATGAAGGGCCATCAGTCAGAAAAGATATGTGGCCAAGCCACGGAGGGCCTTGAGTGTCAGCTTAGGAAACGCTTCTGTAGTGATGCATTGAAGTCTAACTGCATGAGTGACATGTTTGGTAGAAAACGATGTGATGGGCACAGATTGGGGAGTGGAGTGGGAGAGGAGGCAGGGAAGGGAGGTCATGACAATTGGGGAGATGGAACACTGAGAGTGGTCCCAGAATAGTGGTTGCAGCTGACTGGGGACATTGGAAGGAAGGTCTGACTGTGAAGGCATAGTGAGGATAATATGGAAGACATCTCGTCTGGAATGTTGTTGTTTTCCTTAGCCGCCTCTTTCACAAGTTGTTTCTTGGTTAGGAGAGAAAATTAATCCCTGGGGAGACAGGTGCTCTCCATCTTCACTTGCTTTTAAATAGGTTGATAAGTTGCTTTTACTTCAAGCCCAAACATACAGGCCAGATCAAATGAAAATTGAAAGACGAAGGACAGAATAAATGTATTTCTGGGAGGTGGGTTGAAAATGTATGCAGTTTTTGAGGTACTTTAAATGGCAAATACAAACTGCTGTGGAAGTTCCCAAGGACTTGCAAGAGTCCCTGAAACCTAAGATTTCTTAGCTTGACCATGAGTCTCCCTCTGTTGGTGGGTATGGGCCTATGGAAGCTGGTGCACAAGGGTTAGGTGGAGGCCACCTGTTTGAGAGATTACAGAAGAAGACCAGACTTCTTCTGGAACCTGTTTCTAGAACTGTGATTCTCAAACAGAATTGGCCCCTGTATTTGAATTATCCACAGAAAGCTATCAAGCTGGTTTCCCTTTGACTCCATTGTGCTTCTGGGCTTCCTTCCAACACAGTGTACACTCGGGATGGTGACTGAATTCAATACTAATCAAAGTCAAACATGATTAGAAAAATAAATCTGATACAAAAAAAGTCACACGCTATATTCTAAACTCAAATGGAAACCACAGACAAGTCCTTCTTAGATATCAAGTGAAAGTGAAAAACACAATTGTCCAACAACAGAATTATTGAGCGGTTTAGGCTGCGTACTTGGACGCAGTATCTGTTTTTGGACACTGGTCAGTAACATACTTTATCTGAACATTAAGTACTATAGTTTGATCTCAATTTTTTTTAAACAGACATTTTAATCAGGGCTAACATTAACAATAAAATTTTTCAAAAGAAAACAAGAATATTAGTCATTGATCACAACCACCTTCGTAATAGAGGTGACAATGTAATGCAGAAGAGAGTCACAGAAGATGATCCGTTGTGACAAATCAAGAATGGGACAACCAGATAATGGTAATGAAGGTGGCTCCCCTTTCCAGCATCATGCTAACTTGAACTTGAAATCAGCACAGTTCCTAGGAATGCATGTTGATATTTCTAAAAATAAGGAAGGCTGCCTTTTAAGACAATCTGAACTTAGCATCTCACAAGAAATTGATTTTTGATGAAATGTTTCCACTGATCTTATCAATGATGCTATGAAATCTTTAACACATCGATTTTTTAAATGAACTTTTTAAAATTGATGGCATATCAATTTTTAACTTTTACTTTGGGATTCTGCAGATTATTTTAATTATAGTAACACTGGGAAATTAATTTTCTTTCATTATTCTACAGGAACAATTCTCCTATGGAGGTATCCTATTATTTCCCTTAATTATTTTTGGTGTAACACTGATTGCTATTATTTTTCGCTGCATTAAAGTGCAAACTAAATTTCTGCCAAAAACGAACTCAAATTGTGGACAGAAATAGTAACTGCATTGTTGTGCTCTAAACTTCTAGAGAACTCAGATGGAAGAGGCAAACATTTAAATAATTTAAGGGAAAAGATTTAATTATCAAGATTTCTTTAAAAAGGTGATGATGTGCTCAGTATGGCACCTAAAAGATGGAGATTGATTTCTTTCTGAGGCAGACATTCAGTGCTAAACATGAGGCACAATTTAAAAATGGTGGTCTTTTGTAAATTACTCCCAGAAGAAATCTTGGAAATCTTTCATTTTAGTCATTTCGGTCCAGTGAACCATAAAGCTATTATGAAGGAACAAAAATACTAGGAAGAAAATTGAAATGCAACAGTAATCAACAATCTGAATATATCCAAATAAAAATGAATTGGAAAGATAATGGTCATCCCACATTCAACAACAAGTGAAAACATTAAAACATTCCCCAAATCAAATTTAAAAGTAAATGACACTCAAGGCAAACATAGATTAAATCTGGCACAGTTCCCAAGATTGAAATTGAAGGACATTCTGTGGTGTTTCTCAAAATGTGCAGTGAAAGTGTCCTCAAAGGTTTACTCTTCTTCTTTCTAAAAATTACTTCTATTTTTTCCTGAAGCACTCTATAACTAGCATTAAGGTGCATTTTCTATTTACTTTAGAATTCTAGTTAATAACTCCCATCTTAGATTTTCACTTTTTACTTGCTTATGCTAAGTGCCAACAAAGAATATTGAGAAAAACCAAGGGAAACTTGCCCCTATCACAAACACAGATTTCCCTATGGGTTCTCTAATACTTTACAGAGAAAAGTTAAAGATTTATTGCACATGAACATCAAAGATGGTTTTACTACAGTTCTCATTTGGATCAAATTGACACATTTTACATTCATTTTAGCCTAACGAGATTCTTTAGCTACACATTATATTCCAAGTGACATTAAATTATATTCCCGTACATTAAATTTGTGGAATGGAACAAACCCATTGATATAAAAAAGCCCTATTCTTACTGGTTTCTTAATTTACAAAGGCGAGAAAACAATTTAGCAAAATCATAAATCTTGAACAAATGAAAGTATTAATCGGTACTCAACAGAGAATACAAATGCTATATAGACAGGTCATGTTATGCATGAGGTTCAAATACAGCCTTGATGGCTAAACTCTTCTCACCTTGGATTATAATCAGAATATTCAACAGTTCAGGCATATTTCATAATTCAAATCAAGGGACTTAGTAAAGACAAAGTTACAATCATAACAAGAATGGAAAATTAGATTTGCAATTCATTTTTAAATCATTGTTAACAGGCTGGTGTGATTCAACATTTACTTTTGTGCACAATTACTTTATTCTTAAAAATCAGTCTTACAATCCTGATGCTTTGGATATGCCATGGAAGTTTGCAGTGTAGCAGCTGTAATGCTGTTCCTCGAAGAGGGAGTAGGTGACCTTGAAATGAGGCAAAAGGAAACTAGAAAATGTTAATTAAAATTATTAGTGTTTCTACACTGTTGGTGGGAGTGTAAACTAGTGCAACCTCTGTGGAAAGCAGTGTGGCGATTCCTAAAAGCTCTAAAAATTGACCTTCCATATGACCCTGCAATCCCCCTACTGGGAATATACCCTGAAGAACACAAATCACTCTATAAAAAAGATACCTGCACACGTATGTTTATTGCAGCATTGTTCACAATAGCAAGAACCTGGAAACAACCATGCTGCCCATCAAAAGAGGACTGGATTAAAAAAATGTGGTACATATACACGATGGAATACTACGCAGCCATAAAAAAGAACAAAATCATGAATTTCGCTGCAACCTGGATGGAACTAGAGTCTATAATACTGAGTGACCTTTCACAAAAACAAAAATCCGAATATCACATGTTCTCACTCATATAATGGACCTTGAACATCCAATGCAATACTATGAGAAAATGACGGATGGTACTGGGAAACTATGGGGGGGAGGGGGATGGGATTAACAGTAGCAAATATCTGTCGGGGGATGGAAAACA
>NW_006945226.1:0-812 GCF_000164805.1 Carlito syrichta | reverse complement strand
AGTAACTGGGACTAAAGATGCACGCCACAACAACCAGGCAATTTTTTATTTTTCATTGAGATGAGGTCATACAATGTTGCCCATGTGGGTCTTGTACTACTGGGCTTAAGCAAATCCCCAAATGCTGAGATTACAGGCATGAACCACTGTGCCCAACCTATTATCCATTTATCAACTTCTATTTGGTTGGATTCATTCATAGACAAAATTTACCTGGTGCTATAGACATTGCGCTTTGCAAACACAGGACAAGGCTGATCGGTTTATCACCCAACCACATATTCTCAGGGTCCATCCTTGTGTTACTCAGGCTGGATTCTCTCACACTTGCTTGTGTGTACCATGTGACCAATAACTGATGAGAAAATTTGTTCTGTATTTAACACATAAAATAGGCTGTCAATGAAGAGCTCTTGCTAGATGGATTCTTATTAAGACTTGCAGTTCAAGTCTGTGAAAACTGTTATATAACATATATGTGGTTAGAAACATTCAATATTTATATTGGCCTTTGGAACTTTTTATTTTATTTTTTATTATTATAAAGATGTGGGGTATAATTCAGGGTTAGATACACACATGTTAATTATGCAGGTACCCTTGTTGATGAGGTGTGCCCCTCCTTCCCCTAGCAGTTTCCCTCAACTCCCAATTCCATCCACCTTCCCATGACAGTTTTCCACTACTGCCAATTCCTTTCTTATAGTATTATCTTTGCTCAAGGTCTGCTTATGAAGGAGAACATATGGATATTCTGTTCTTTGTTTCTGTGATAGATAACCGAGAATGATTGACTCTAAATCCATCCAAGT
>NW_006945225.1:0-964 GCF_000164805.1 Carlito syrichta | reverse complement strand
CCTGGCTTTGTGTTCACATGAAAGACTTGTGAGACTGTAAAATTTGGGGATAAATACCCACTGTAACTTCCAATAAATGACTTCTACTCAATCCATTGGACAGTTGTCCATTTTCTTTCTTTCTCTTTCTTTCTTTTAATATCTATTCTACAGAATTGGCTTCTGCACTAGACAGAGTCCAGTCTCTTTCTTTCTCCCCCCGTCTCTCTCTTTCTTTCTCTTTATTTCTCTAGAATAATTGCTGATGCCACCACACCTTCCAGGGACCATCTAAATCTCTCTGCAGGGGCTGCCCCCCCACAATTTGGGGCTAATGAAACAGTGTATTTTTAAATTTCAGTTGTTCATAGTTGGTATATATGAAAGTAATTATTTATTTATTTATTTATTTTTTGAGTTGGAGTCTCACTCTGTCACCCAGACTGGAGTGCAGTGGCCGCTCCTGGCCACCGCAACCTCGACCTGCTGGGCTCTGGCGATCCTTCCGCCTCAGCCTTCCAAGTAGCCGGAATTACAGGCGCGTGCTACCACGCCCAGCTAATTTTTTGATTTTATTGTAGAGATGAGGTCTCACTGCCCAGGCAGGTCTCGAACCCGTGGGCTCAGGCAATCCACTCACCTCAGACTCCCAAAGGTGCAGGATTACAGGCTGAGCCACCGAGCCCGGCTGAAAGTAATTATTTTTTATTATTAACTCTGCTTCTTATAAATTTGCCGTCATTGTTTATTAGTCCAGGGTGTTTTTGTTGATGTTAGATAGTTTGTACATAGACAATCATGTCATATTCAAGCAAAGATAGTTTTATTTCTTGCTTTCCAATATATAGTTTTATGTATTTTTCTTGCCTTGTTGCATTAACTAGGAATTACAGTATGATGTTGAATTGGAGTGGTGAGAAGGAACTTTCTTTTCTTGTTTCTGATCTTGGATAGGGTTAGAAATTTTAGTTGATCACCATTAAGC
>NW_006945224.1:0-819 GCF_000164805.1 Carlito syrichta | reverse complement strand
TCAGTCTAGCTAGGGGAACCATTGATCTTGTTTATCCTTTCAACGAACCAGCTTTCTGTTTCATTGATTTTTTTTGTATTGTCTTTTTGTCTTCTATGTCCTGGATTTGGGCTTTATTTGGTGATCTGGATTCTCTGCTGAAATTAGGGTTTTTGTGGTCTTGCTTTTCAGACTTCCTTAGGTGGCTTCTTAGGCTGTTAATTTGTGATCCTTCCATTTTCTTCATGTGCATTTGTAGTGATATAAATTCCCCTCTTACTTCAGCTTTCATGGCATCCCAAATATTTTGGTAAAATGTTTTTTCATTTTCATTTGTTTCCAGGTATATTTTGATCTCTGTTTTTATTTCATCATTGACCCAGAAGTTGTTTAGCATCGTGCTGTTTAGTGTCCATGTCTTTGTGCGTTTTGGGGGGACCTTGTTGGTGTTAATGTTTATTTTTATTCCAATGTGATTCGAGAAGGTACATGGTAAAATTTCTGTCCTTTTAAATCTGCTTATTCTTGATTTTTGGCCAATTATGAGGTCAATCTTAGAATACGTTCCATGCGGTGAAGAGTAGAATGTATATGCTGTGGTCTTTGGATGGAGTGTTCTGTAGGTATCAATTAAGTTCATTTGGTTAAGAGTCAAATTGAGGTTCTGGAACTCATTGGTGATTTTTTGTCCTGATGATCTGCCTAGGGTTGCGAGTGGGGTATTAAAGTCCCCTGTTATGATGGTGTTAGTGTCAATATATTTCTTTAGTTTTCCTAGAAGTTGCTTTATGAAAGTCGGCACACCTATGTTGGATTCATATATGTTTAGGATAGATATTC
>NW_006945223.1:0-2772 GCF_000164805.1 Carlito syrichta | reverse complement strand
AGTAACTGACTCTCGTCTATTATGAATTTCCCAGTGACTGCATCTGCTGTGATTGGTACTGGTGACTGACTTTCCTACAGAGTTGTGGATCCAATGGCAAACCCTCTTCAGTACCCACTAACTGGACCTCCGCTATAATGACTGCCAAATTAATTTTTCTCCTTTGTATTGGGTGTCCCAGTAACTGCGCATCCTCCATAATGTGTGCCCTATTGATTAATCCTTCCCTAAGATTGGTGTGTCTCTGACTGGTCTTATATTATGGATGCCCTTCTCTGTGTTGGGTATCACAGAGACTTAGCCTCTGACATAATCAGTGCTGTAGTGACTGGACATTGTTTGTGATTGGGATCTTAATGACCAGTCGTTCTCTGTGACGGGTGCCACACTAGCTAATCTTCTGTGATGAGTGCACCAGTAACTGATCCTACTCTGTTACTGGGACACTCTTATCTTCCATAATAGGTTCTCTATTAACTAGGCCACCTCTGTGATTGTTTCCCCAGTGATGGGCCTTCCTCTAAGGTAGGTACCCCAGTGAATAGTCATCCTCTTTTGTGATGAGTGTTCCCGCAACTAATTCTCTCCATAATTAGTGTCCAATTGACTAACCTTCTGACGGGTGCCCCAGTAACTGCTTCTCCACTCTGATGGATATTCAAGGACTCTCCTCAGTGATAGATTCCCCCAGTGGCTGGACAGCCTCGGTAATTCTTTCCCCGGTGAAATGCCCTCCTCTGTGATGGGTGCCGTAGTGACTGGTCCTCCTCTGTGGAAAATACCCCAGTAACTGATCCTACTCTGTGATGAGTGTTCCAGTGATTAGCGATTGTCTTTCACTTCTGCTCCAGTGACTGGGTGTCCTACACAATGAGTGCATCAGTTACAAACTCAACTCTGTTATGAGTGCAACAGTGACTGTGCTGTCTTGTTGACTTGTGCTCTAGTGACTGACCATTCTCCATAATGGATACTTTAATAATTGGTCTACTTCCATAATGTTTACCCCAGTGACAAGCCCTCCTTTGTGATTGTTGTTCCTTTGTAGTTATCGTCATCAGTGATGGCTGACTGGCTCTCTCGTGTGATGGTTGTCCCAGTGATTGACTCTCTTCTGTGATGGGTACCCCTGTGATAATTCTTCTGGGATAGGTGCTCACGTGACTGACTCTCCTCCATAATGGATGCTCCAGCATTTGACTGTTTTCTGCAATAAAATTCTCAGGGACTTGACTCCCCGTAAAATGGTCCTCCATATGTATAGCCCAGATCTGTGCTGGGATTCCCAGTGTCTGGCCCTCCTCCAAAATGGGTTTCCCAGTGACTCGTGTTCATCTGTTAAGTGTGCCATATTGACTGCCCCTCCATGGTGTTGTGTTACCCAATATTGGCTCTTTTCCATGATGAATGCTCCACTGACTGGCTCTTCTCTCTGATGGTTGCTTCAAGGTCTAACCCTCCTCTATGATTGGTGCATTACAGACTGGTCCTCCTAAATAACAAGTGCCTAAGTGATGACCTGACCAGTACTATGGTTGCACTAGTAAATGGACTTCTTTGAGAGGTGTCCTGGTGTCTAGTCCTCCTCATTCATGAGTGTCTTCAATAACAGGTCTCATCTCTGATGGTTTCCCCATTGATCAATGCCCTAGTGATTGGCCCTCCTTCTGATGGATGCATCAGTGCTTAGCCTGCCTCTGGGATGAGTGTCACAGTATTAAGTCCTCCTCTGTATTGTGTTCCCCAGTGACTAGGCCTCCTCCTGCTGGGAACTCCAGTGACTGCCCCTCCTCTGTGAAGAGTGCTTCAGTGACTGTGCCTCCTCTGTGACAGTCATCCTAATGATTACGTCTCCTCTGTGACGGGTACCACACTGACAATGTCTCCTGTATTGGCTGCTTCATATGTTGGCCTTTTTCTCTTTTTGGAGCCCCAGTGACTAAGCCCCATCTAATGGATGCCACAGTGGCTGGCCCTCCTCTGTGATGGTTGAATCAGTGACTGGCCCACGTCTGTGTTGTGTGGCTCAGTGACTGATTCTTTTGTTATGGGAGCCAAAATGACTGACTTTCCTCTGTGTTGAGTGCCCCAGTGACTGGCTGTCCTCTGTTATGGATGTCCAGTGAGTTTCTCTCCTCTCTGGTGATTGTTCCTGTGAGGAGCCTATTTCAGTGATGAGTGACCCAGTGACTGAACTTCCTCCATAATTTGTGCTCCAGTGATTGGCCCTTCTCTGTGATGTTTGCCACAATGATTTGCCCTTGCTATGATAGGTGCTCTTATTACTGACGTTCATCCATACCGGATGCTGTAGGGAGTAGCCCTCCTCTGCAATTGGGTGCTCTAGTGTCTGACGCTCCTCTATAATGGGTGTCCCAATGACTACCTCTCATCTGTATAGTAGGCCATTGTGATCAATGTCCCTCTTACTGGTTATCCTCTGTGATGGTTGTCCCATTGATTGTTTCTTTTCTCTGATGGGTGCTCCAATGACTAACTCTCCATTATAATGGATGTCACAATTCACTGAGACTCTTACTGTGGAGGATGATCAGACAGTGGAGCATCTGTCTGGCCATCCTCCACAATAAGAGTCTCAGTGAATTGGCCACCTCGAAAATGTTCATCCTCGTGATTAGCCTACCTCTGTGATGGATGCCCCAGTGACTGACCGTCTTTCAAAATGGGTGCCCCAGTGACACATGTTCATCTGTAATGTATGCCATAGTGACTAGCCCTCTGTGTTGTTGTGTAGCTCAGTAATAGACCCTT
>NW_006945222.1:0-487 GCF_000164805.1 Carlito syrichta | reverse complement strand
CACTTGTTATTTAGGAGGACCAGTCTGTAGTGCACCAATCATAGAGGAGGGTTAGACCTTGAGGCAACCATCAGAGAGAAGAGCCAGTCAGTGGAGCATTCATCATGGAAAAGAGCCAATATTGGGTAACACAACACCATGGAGGGGCAGTCAATATGGCACACTTAACAGATGAACACGAGTCACTGGGGCACCCATTTTGGAGGAGGGCCAGACACTGGGAATCCCAGCACAGATCTGGGCTATACATATGGAGGACCATTTTATGGGGAGTCAAGTCCCTGAGAATTTTATTGCAGAAAACAGTCAAATGCTGGAGCATCCATTATGGAGGAGAGTCAGTCACGTGAGCACCTATCCCAGAAAAATTATCACAGGGGTACCCATCACAGAAGAGAATCAATCACTGGGACAACCATCACTTGAGAGAGCCAGTCAGCCATCACTGATGAGGATAACTACAAAGGAACAACAATCACAAAGGAGG
>NW_006945221.1:0-457 GCF_000164805.1 Carlito syrichta | reverse complement strand
GAAGCCATCATCACATTGATACCCAAGTCAGGTAAAGATCCAACAAAGAAAGAGAAATACAGGCCAATATCTTTGATGAAAATAGATGGTAAAATTCTCATCAAGTTAGTAGCAAACCGGATTCAGCAATACATGTCAAAAATCACCATCATGTCCAAGTAGGCTTCATTCGTGGAATTCAAGGTTGGTTCAACATTCATGAAACCATAAATGTAATTAAATGCATCAACAGACGTCAAAAAAAAACCCACATAATTATATCATTAGATGCAGAAAAAGCTTTTGATAAAATCCAGCACCCCTTCTTGATAAAAACCTTTGAACATCTAGTCATACGGGGAACATACCTCAAAATAGTAAAAGCCATCTACTAGAAACCCACAGCTAGCATAATCCTAAATGGACAAAAATTAGAACTATTTCCCCTGAAAACTGGAACAAGACAAGGATGCCCACT
>NW_006945220.1:0-2572 GCF_000164805.1 Carlito syrichta | reverse complement strand
AGAGAATCAGTGGTTTATCTCAGAAGACAGCCAGTCACTGGGGCACCCATCACAGAGAAAAGCTAATCAAAAGTTCATGAATAACAGAGGAGGGCTAGTCACCTGGACACTGATCACAGAAGAGAGCTTGTTACTGTGACACCAATCACAGAGGAATTCCCCTCACTGTGGTGCCCATAATAGGGGAGGGCTATTCACTAGGGCACACATTATGGAGGAGGGCCATTCACTGGGAAACAATCACACGGGAAGTCTATCACTGGGGCAAATATTGTGGCAGGTCAGTCACTGGGACAAACATCACAGAGCAGGGTCAGCCACAGGAACACTCATCACATAGGAGGTGTTGTGACTTGGCAGCAATCACAGAATAAGGCTAGTCACTGGGGCACCCACCACTAACAAGGGCCAATCACTATGACATCCATCAAAAAGAAGGTGTAGTCGCTGGGATTCCATAACAGAGGAATGATAGTAATGAGGACAACCATCACATAAGCCCTCTTCTGTGATTTCTCCCCAGTGAATGATCTTCATCTGTCATGGATTCCTTAGTGACTATCCCTCCACTGTGTTCAATGCCTCAGTCACTGGGGTGCTCATCACAGAGGAGAGCCAGCTATATGGCACTCATCACAGAGTAGGGGCAGTCACAGGGACACCTATAACACAGCAGGGGCAGACATGGGGCACCCACTGCATAGGTAAGTCAGTCATGGGGCACCCAATATAGAGGAGTCCCAGTTAATGGGACACCCATTACAGAGGAGGCCTAGTCCCTGAGGCAACAATTATAAAGGAATTATAGTAACTTGGGCATCATATTGGATGCCTAGTCTCTGGGACACCCCATCACATGGAGGCCATTTATAGGGGTACCCAGTTCAAATGAGAGCTAGTCACTGGTTCTCCAATTAGAAAGGAGAACCAGTCACTGCAGGATCGATCACAGAGACTATTACTCATTGAGGCATTAACCACAGATGAGGAAGAGTCACTGAGGGATCCCTCACAGAGGGGAATCAATCATTGGGACAGCAATTACTGAAAAGGTTCAGTCATTAGGACACCGATCACAGCAGAGGGCCATTGGACACACAACACAGAGGAGGGTCAATCAGTGGAACACCTATAATAGAGAAGGGTGTGTCACATGTGCACCCACCAAGAGACAGGGCGTTTGTGGGAGCACCCCTCACAGAGAATGGATATTCCCATGGGCACATATTATAGAGGAGGCTCAGGCTTTAGTGTATTTATCACAGACAAGGGCTATTCGCCAGGAGTACCCAATTTAGAGGAGTGCCAGTAACTGGGACGGCAATAACCAAGGAGATTCAGTCAATGAAGAACCTATTATACAGCAGACCCAAACACTGGAACACTCATCACAGAGGAGGGTAAGTCACTTGGGCACCCATCATTAAGGAGTGTTAGGCTCCTATTACAGGGTAGTGCCAGTCATTGAGGTATCCGTTATAGAGGAGGTTCTGTCACTGTGGCAGCCATCACAGTAAAAGTGTAGTCACTGGGTCACACATAACAGAGAAGATTCAGTTACTGGCACAACCATCACATACAAAAACTGGTCACTGGGACATCTGTCCCCAAGGTGAGTGAGTCACTGTCCCATCGCAAAGAAGTTCAGGTCACTGAGGCATCCAACATAAAGGAAGGTCAGTGACTGGGACACCCATTAGTGAGAGAGCTGGTGAACAAGGCAATGATCAGAGGAGGAAAAGTCACACAAAAAAGAGGAGTAACTGTCAATGAGGCACCCATTACAGAGGAAGGCCAGTCACCAGAGAGAGAGGGACAGTCACTAGGCCACCATCTCATAAACCAGCCAGTCAATGGGGCACCAGTCACAAAGGATGCTCAATCACTGGGGCACCCATCGCTTAAGAGACTCAGTCACTAAATTACCATTTATTGAGGAGAGCCATTCACTGGGGCAAGCGTGACAAAGGAGACCCTGTCACTGAGGCACCCATCACAGAATAAGTCCAGTTACTAGGACACCCGTCACAGAGGAGGCCAGGAAACAGGGGCATCCATCACTAGGGAGACCAAGTCACTGGAACACCCATCACAGAGAAGGGTCAGTCACAGAGGAACTATCATAGACTAGGGATACTCACTGTAGCACAGCACCAACCACAGAGGAGGGACACTCACTAGCACGCTCATTTTGTAGGAAGCCCTGAAACTGGGGCACACATCACAGAAGAGGACTTGTCACAGGGCATCCCAACACAAAAGAGAGCAAGTCACTGAAACAGCAATTATGGAGGAGGCCTAGTTAGTGAGACATCCAACACAGAGGAGAACTTGTCAATGAAGCACACATTTTTATCAGAATCAGTTGGTGGGACACTAATCACAGAGGATGCTCAGTCAATAGAGCACCCAATATTGAGGAGGCCCAGTCACTGTGACACTCATAACAGAGAGGTAGTTGTTACTGGGCATATATGACAGCCAGTAACTGTGGCAGTAATCAGAGATGATGCTCAGTTACTGGGAAACACATTAAGGAAAAGGATTAGTCACTGGTATCCTCATCACAAAG
>NW_006945219.1:0-928 GCF_000164805.1 Carlito syrichta | reverse complement strand
AAATGCATTTTCACTAACTGTCAGGAAATGTTGGGAATTTTTTTTTTTGAGTGAGAGTCTCACTCTGTCGCCCAGACTGGAGTGCAGTGGCCATCCCGGCCATCGCAGACTCAACCTGCTGTGCTCCAGCGATCCTTCTGCCTCAGCCTTCTGAGTAGCCAGAATTACAGGCATGTGCTACTGCGCCTGGCTGATTTTTTGATTTATTGTAGAGATGAGTTCTCGCTGCCCAGGCTAGTCTCGAACCCACGGGCTCAGGCAATCCACTCACCTCAGCCTCCCAAAAGCACGGGATTACAGGCTGAACCACCGAACCTGGCTTTGTTAGGAATTTTATTCTACTTTTTCAACTGCTTTGATCCTTCATTTGTTAACAGGTATTCTTGGAGGGCCTATGCTGTGCTGTGCCCTTGTAGAGAATACAACTGAGAATGTGGCCAGCAGAGTACCTCTTGCCTGGCGTACAGACAGATGGTGAAAGTAAGAGCCTTTGCCGATTGTGATTAGTGCTCCTGATGTGAAAATAGGGTGCCGAGTGGAGAGGAAGTGGGGCAGTGCTAGACAGGAGTTGTCCAGGGGGGCTCTCAGAGGTGATGACACTGAAACCAATCCTACTCCTAGCATAGGGGGCAGCACTGTCCGAGCTGAGGGAGCAACAGGCAGTGTGTGTAGCTTGACTCATTGGAGGAAGCAGTTCAGGAAAGGCTATTGTGCCGGAGACAAAGGCATGGGGCTGTGATGTCAGCCGGGAGACAGCAGATGTGACTCGAGGCCCGGTCACAGAGGCCTAGTAAGGTGTGGGACTGTTACCCTGCAGGTGAGCAGCGGAGTGCCCAGATCAGGTAAACAATTTTAATGTGTTCCTGTGCCTGTTGGTAGGTCATGGATCAAAGGGTGACAAAAGCTGAAGCTGGGAGACTACCCAGGG
>NW_006945218.1:0-8182 GCF_000164805.1 Carlito syrichta | reverse complement strand
TAATGGATGTCACAATTCACTGAGACTCTTACTGTGGAGGATGATCAGACAGTGGAGCATCTGTCTGGCCATCCTCCACAATAAGAGTCTCAGTGAATTGGCCACCTCGAAAATGTTCATCCTCGTGATTAGCCTACCTCTGTGATGGGTGCCCCAGTGACTGACCGTCTTTCAAAATGGGTGCCCCAGTGACACATGTTCATCTGTAATGTATGCCATAGTGACTAGCCCTCTGTGGTTTTGTGTGGCTCAGTAATAGACCCTTCTCCACAGTAGATTCCGTGACTGGATCTCCTTTTGTGATGGGTATCTCAATGTCTAGCCCTCTTCTGTGATGGGTATACCACAGACTGGTCCTTCTATGTAATAGATGTCTAAGTGACGATCTGAACTCTGCTGTGGATATCTCAGTTAATGAATTTCTGTGATATGTGTCCTAATGACTACCCTTTCTCTTTGATGAGTGCCCCGTTACTGGGCCTCATCTCTGCTGGTTTCCCCATTGACTGTCTCTCCTTTGTGATCCATGCCCCAGTGACTGGGCCTCCTTCTAATGCATCAGTGACCAACCCTCCTCTGGGATCGGTTTCTCAGTAGCTAGTCCTCATCTGTATTGGATGCCTCAGTGACTTTAATTCTCTGTGATGGGTGTCCAACTGACTAGCTCTCCTCTGTGATGGGTTCCTCAGTGACTGAGTCTCCTCCTAATCGGTACCCCAGTGACTGTCCCTCTTCTGTGAAGGATGCTTCAGTGACTGTGCACCTCTCTTACAGGTGTGCCAGTGATTTGGCCTCCTCTATGATGGTACAACACTGACAATGCCTCCCCTCTGTTAGCTGCCTCAGATGCTGGCCTTTCTCTATAATAACTAGGTCGCCTCTTAACAGATGCTCCAGTTACTGGCCCACATAAGATGCGTGTCCTGGTGACTGATCTTCCAGTGTGATGGGAGCCCCACTGACTGGTTCTCCTGTCTTGTGTGTGTCCCAGTGGTGCTTTCTTCTCTGTGAAGGGGGCCCCAGTAATTGACACTCCTTTGTGATGAGGATACCAGTGACTAATCCTTTTCCTTAATGTGTTTCCCAGTAACTGAGCATCATCTCTGATTACTGCCACAGTTACTGGCTGTCATATATGTTGAGTAGCCCAGTAACAACTACCTCTCTGTTATGAGTGTCACAGTGGCTGGGCCTCCTCAATATTGGGTGCTCTATTGACTGAGCATTCTCTGTGATTAGTGTCCCACCAACTGATTCTGATAAAAATGTGTGCTTCATCAACAAGTTCTCCTCTGTGTTGGATGTCTCACTAACTAGGCCTCCTCCATAATTGCTGTTTCAGTGACTTGCCCTCTTTTGTGTTGGGATGCCCTGTGACAAGTCCTCTTCTGTGATGTGTGCCCCAGTTTCAGGGCTTCCTACAAAATGAGCGTGCTAGTGAGTGTCCCTCCTCTGTGGTTGGTGTTGTGCTACAGTGAGTATCCCTAGTCTATGATAGTTCCTCTGTGACTGACCCTTCTCTGTGATGGGTGTTCCAGTGACTTGGTCTCCCTAGTGATGGATGCCCCTGTTTCCTGGCCTCCTCTGTGATGGGTGTCCTAGTAACTGGACTTATTCTGTGATGGGTGCCTCAGTGACAGGGTCTCCTTTGTCACGCTTGCCCCAGTGAATGGCTCTCCTCAATAAATGGTAATTTAGTGGCTGAGTCTCTTAAGCGATGGGTGCCCCAGTGATTGAGCATCCTTTGTGACTGGTGCCCCATTGACTGGCTGGTTTATGAGATGGTGGCCTAGTGACTGTCCCTCTCTCTGTGGTGACTGGCCTTCCTCTGTAATGGGTGCCTCATTGACAGTTACTCCTCTTTTTTGTGTGACTTTTCCTCCTCTGATCATTGCCTTGTTCACCAGCTCTCTCACTAATGGGTGTCCCAGTCACTGACCTTCCTTTATGTTGGATGCCTCAGTGACCTGAACTTCTTTGCGATGGGACAGTGACTCACTCACCTTGGGGACAGATGTCCCAGTGACCAGTTTTTGTATGTGATGGTTGTGCCAGTAACTGAATCTTCTCTGTTATGTGTGACCCAGTGACTACACTTTTACTGTGATGGCTGCTACAGTGACAGAACCTCCTCTATAACGGATACCTCAATGACTGGCACTACCCTGTAATGGGAGCCTAACACTCCTTCATGATGGGTGCCCAAGTGACTTACCCTCCTCTGTGATGAGTGTTCCAGTGTTTGGGTCTGCTGTATAATAGGTTCTTCATTGACTGAATCTCCTTGGTTATTGCCGTCCCAGTTACTGGCACTCCTCTAAATTGGGTACTCCTGGCGAATAGCCCTTGTCTGTGATAAATACACTAAAGCCTGAGCCTCCTCTATAATATGTGCCCATGGGAATATCCATTCTCTGTGAGGGGTGCTCCCACAAACGCCCTGTCTCTTGGTGGGTGCACATGTGACACACCCTTCTCTATTATAGGTGTTCCACTGATTGACCCTCCTCTGTGTTGTGTGTCCAATGGCCCTCTGCTGTGATCGGTGTCCTAATGACTGAACCTTTTCAGTAATTGCTGTCCCAATGATTGATTCCCCTCTGTGAGGGATCCCTCAGTGACTCTTCCTCATCTGTGGTTAATGCCTCAATGAGTAATAGTCTCTGTGATCGATCCTGCAGTGACTGGTTCTCCTTTCTAATTGGAGAACCAGTGACTAGCTCTCATTTGAACTGGGTACCCCTATAAATGGCCTCCATGTGATGGGGTGTCCCAGAGACTAGGCATCCAATATGATGCCCAAGTTACTATAATTCCTTTATAATTGTTGCCTCAGGGACTAGACCTCCTCTGTTTTGGGTGTCCATTAACTGGGACTCCTCTATATTGGGTGCCCCATGACTGACTTACCTATCCAGTGGGTGCCCCATGTCTGCCCTTGCTGTGTTATAGGTGTCCCTGTGACTGCCCCTACTCTGTGATGAGTGCCATATAGCTGGCCCTCCTCTGTGATGAGCACCCCAGTGACGACAAATGAAGATCATTCACTGGGGGAGAAATCACAGAAGAGGGCCTATATGATGGTTGTCCTCATTACTATCATTCCTCTGTTATGGAATTCCAGTGACTACACCTTCTTTTTGATGAATGTCATAGTGATTGGCCCTTGTTTGTGGTGGATGCCCCAGTGACTAGCCTTATTCTGTGATTGCTGCCCAGTGACAACACCTCCTATGTGATGAGTGTTCCTGTGGCTGACCCTGCTCTGTGATGTTTGTCCCAGGGACTGACCTGCCACAATATTTGCCCCAATGATAAACTTCCTGTGTGATTGTTTCCCAGTGAATGGCCCTCCTCCATAATGTGTGCCCAAGTGAATATCCCTCCTCTATTATGGGCACCACAGTGAGGGGAATTCCTCTGTGATTGGTGTCACAGTAACAAGCTCTTTTCTGTGATCAGTGTCCCAGTGACTAGCCCTCCTCTGTTATTAATGAACTTTTGATTGGCTTTTCTCTGTGATGGGTGCCCCAGTGACTGGCTGTCTTCTGAGATAAACCACTGATTCTCTTGTGTAATGTGTGCCTCAGTGACTAGTTTCTTCTATAATCACACCCCAGTAACTTGGTCACTTATATAATGGGTGACCCAGTGACTAGCCTTTCTCCTTTAGAAAACTCCTGTTATTGAGCCTGATTGGTGATTAGTTCCTTATTGACTTGCCTTTATCAAAAAAAGTTAGTGACTATCTGTCCTCTCTAATGAATGTCTTTGTTACTGGGTCTGCTTCATAATTGGTGCTCCAGTGACACACCCTCCTTTGTCATGGGTTTCCCAGTGTCTGGCCCTCCTTATTGATGGGGCCACATTGACTCTCCCTCCCCTGTGATGGTTGTCTGTTGATTGTCCTTCCTCCATAATGGGTGCCAAGGGACTAGTTCACTTCTGTTATGGGTGTCACAGTGAATAGCTTTATTCTATGTGTCCTGGTGACTGGACCTCCTACTAATGGGTGTCCTAGTGACTGGCCATTATCTGTGTTGAACCTCAGAGACTGGTTCTCCTCTGCAATGTGTTTCTCACTGCCCGGCATTCCTTTGAAATGGGTGTCCCAGTGAGTGGCTCTCCTCTGTGATGAGTGTCCTAGTGCCTGACTCTCCTTCATAATGGTTGTTCTTGCGTTTGGCTCTCCTCTGTCTTGAGTGTCCCCAAAATTGTCCCTCCTCTATGCTAGGTGTCCCAGTGACTGACATTCTTTTGTGATGGGTGCCACAGTGTCTGACCATCATCTATGATAGATTTCTCAGTGACTAGCCCACATTCCTAATAAATATTGTAGTGACTAACTCTCCTCTGTGATGGGTGCACCAGTTACTGGTTCTCCTCAGTGATGGGTGTCACAGTGATTTGCCCTCCTCTGTAATTTCTGACCCAATGCCTAGTCCTGCTCTCTGATAATTGCCCCAGTTACCGGCCCTCATCTATGATGGATACCTGAGTGTCTAGGACTCATCTGTGATTGGCAAACCAGTGACCATATTGGTATCTCAAGTGACTAGTCTTCCTATTTGATGGTTGCCCCACTGACTAACAATTCTTCATAATGGGTGTCCAAGTGACTAGACTTCCTCCATGATTGATGCCCCAGTGACTGACTTTCCTCCATTACAGGTGCCCTAGTGACTGGGCCACCTATGTGATTGTTGCCCCAATGACTGTCCCTCCTCCAAAATGGTTGTCCCAGTGAATTCCCCATTTGTGATGGGTGTATAACTTGCCTGACTTCTTACTTAATGGGTTTTACAGGGTTTGGTTCTTTTTTGGTGAATGTCCCAGTGACTGGGCTTCCTCCATAATTTGTGCCCCAATGACAGGGTCTCCTTGTGATTAGTGCTCCAGTGACATGCCTTCATATATGATGGGTGCCTCAGTAACTAATCTTCTTCAGTGATGACTGTCACAGTGACTGTGCCTCCTTAATAATGAGTTCACCATTGACTGGTCCTATTTGTCATAGGAGTCCCAATGACTAGTCCTCCTCCAAAATGTGTGCTCCAGTGACTGGGTCTCCCTTGTGATTGGTTCCCATGACATGTCATCATGTATTATGTGTGCTTCAGTGAATAGTTCTCTAATGTGGTGGGTGTCACAATGACTGAAGTTTCTCCACAAGTGATGCCCCATTGACTAGATCTTATCTGTGATTGGTTCTGCAATGATGGAACATCCACTGTGATGGATGCTGTAGGTGCTAGCCCTCTTCTTTGATGGGTGTGATAGCATCTGGTCCTCTCCAAAACTTGTGTCCCAGTGCTCCATTCTGTTATTGGTGCTCCAGTTGCTAGACTTTCTCCAAAATAGGTGCCCCATGTTTCTGACCCTGTTCTGTGATGGGTTACCAGTTATAGGACTTCATTCATAATAGGTGCTTTATTGACTAAGATTACTGTGGCAGTGACTAGCCCTCGTTCAAATTGGGAGCCTCAGTGACTAACCCTCTTCTGTGATGGGAATTCCAGTAATTGGGCTTCCCAACAATTGGTGTACCAGTGATTAGCCCTACAATTTGTGGGTGTCCCTGTGACTGGTTCTCCACATTGATAGATACCCCAATGACTGGCCCTCATGGGTGCTCCTGTGACTGGCCTTCTTCCGTATTGCATGCCCTGGTACTGTCTGTGTTCTAAGTGCCACAGTGACAAGTATACTTTTATGTGTGTGTCCCAGTGACTAGTGTTCCTTTGTAAGGGGTGCCCTCCCATGACAGGTTTGCCTCTGTGATGTGTGCAACAATGACTGGTCCTTCTCTGTTATGGGTGTCCCAGTGACTGACTATCATCATCAATTGATACAGCAGTAAGTGTACTCTTTGTGATGTGTATCCCAGAGACTTTTCTCCTTTAAGATGGGTGACACAGTGACTAGACATTCTCTGTCTTCAGTGTGCCAGTTACTAGACATATTCAGTGGTGTGTTTCCCTGTGACATTGCCTCCTTAGCGATGGGTGCCCCTGGGACTGACCATTCTTTATGATTAGTGAACCAGTGAGAGACTGTCCATCTAATGGACGCCACAGTGACTGGGTTTCCTTGTGATAGGTGCCTGAGTGACTGACCCTTCTCTGGGATAGGTGCCTCATTGACTAGGTCCCTCGGTTATGTGTACCCAGGTGACAAGCTCGTCTCTGTATTGGTTACCCTGGTGAATCTGACCCCTCCTAATGGGTGCCCTGCAGTTGGCTCACCTCTGTGATGAGTGTCTCTGTGACTGAACTTTATCTGTTATAAATGCCTCAATGACTGTGCCTCCTTGGTGATTGGTGCCCAGGTGACTGGCTATTATCCATAATATATATAGGCTGGTTAATAAACCAGCCCTCTCCAGTGTTACTTGTCCCAGTGACTGGCCTCCATACTGGGTGCCCCCGTGACTGCCCCTCTTCTATGATTGGTGCTCCAGTGTCTAGCCCTCCTCTGTGATCAGTACTCAGGCTATCATTTTTGAATGTTGCCCCAGTGACTGGACTCCTGTGTAATAAGTGCCATATTGACTTGTCCTCCTCCATTTTGGGAGTCCCAGTGACTGAACCTTCTCTGTGATTGATGTGCCAGTGACTGTTTCTTTACAATACTGGTTGTTCCATTGACTAACCATTATCTGTGAAAATTGTCTCAATGACTGGCCCTGCTCCATAATGAGTGCCCCAGTAACTGGCCCTCCTCTGTTAGTGGGCGCCAAAGTGACTACCCTTCTATGTGCTGACTATACCAGCGACTAGCCTTGCTCTCTGGGGGGTGCCATGTTGACTGGCCATGTGATTGATGCCTCTGTGATGGGTTCCTGAGTGACTAGCCCTCTTCTTTGATGTATTTCAGTGACTGGTTCTCCTCTGTTTTGGGTTCTCCATGACACCTCCTCTGCCTCAGTAATCAGCCCTCCTTTTTGTTGGATAACACATTTCCTGTCTCTCCTTTGTGATATGTGCCTCAGTGAGAGACTTCCCTCTATAATGGGTCTCCCAGTAACAGATCCATCTCCATGATTTGTGTGTGAGTGACTAGCTGTCTTTGTGATGCATGCCTCAGTGACAGACCCTCCTCTGTAATGGGTGCCACAATGATTGATCACGCTTTGAGATGGGTGCAACTGTGACAGATCTTTCTCTGTGATGGTTGTTCCAGAGACTATCTCTCCTTTATCTTGATAGCACATTGACTAACTCACCTCTGTGATGTGTGACCA
Source organism: Carlito syrichta (assembly GCF_000164805.1). NCBI lineage: Eukaryota > Metazoa > Chordata > Mammalia > Primates > Tarsiidae > Carlito > Carlito syrichta. The sequence goes on along the minus strand of NW_006945218.1, from coordinate 939 downwards.
GTGACTGGCCCTAATCCAAAATGGGTGTTCCAGTGACTCATCCTTTGCTATGATAGGTGTCCAAGTGAATGGTCTTCTTCTGTAATTGGTGATTCAGTGACTTGGCTCTCCTCCATATTATTGCCTTAACAACTGATCCTTCTCCAGTATTGATGTCCCAGTGACTTTGGAACCTTTGTGATTGGTGCAAATTGACTAGTTCAACTGTATCATAGTTGTCTCAGTGACTAGCCCTCCACTTTAAAGAGTGTCCCCATTACTGAGACTTCTCAATAAGGTGTGTCCCAGTGACTGGAACCCCTTTATGATGGGTATCTCAGTGGCTGATTCTCCTCCATAATGTCCCCAGTAACTGGGCCTCCTCTAGAATTGGTGCTCCAGTGACAAGTCCTCTTCCATGTAGGTGACCCATTGTCTGGCCCTCTTTAAATATTATTTTCCCAGTTACTGTGCTTTTCTGTGACTGGTGCCCTGTGACTGACCCTCCTCCCTAATGGTTGCCTCAGTGATTAGACCTGTGAAGGATGTCTCATTTAATGCGTAACCTCAGTAATGGGTGCCCCCAAAGGCTGCCCTCCTTGGTGATGGGTGTGCCAGTGACTGGGTCTACACCCTAATGTGTGTCCCAGTGCCATGGCCTCCTCTGTGATTGATGCTCTAATGACTGGACAATCTTTGTGATTGGTGGCCTTTATATATGATGGATTCCCCAGTGACACATAATGCTCTGTCATGTTTGTCACAATGACAGGGTCTACTCCATTATGGCTGATACAGTGATAGGGCCTCCTCTGTGATTGATGTCCCTATGACAGGACATCCTTTGTGATGTGTAGTGCAGTGACTAGTCCTCTTCTACGATGCATATCCTAGTAAGTAGTCCTCCTCCAAAATGTGTGTCACTGTGACTAGTCTGATAATATGATAGGTGCCCTAGTT
>NW_006945217.1:0-761 GCF_000164805.1 Carlito syrichta | reverse complement strand
TTTTAAAGTTAACTATATTCTTATAAACCTCAAAATATCATGATTGAATTATGCTGAACTAACATGATTTCCTTGATGCTGTATGACCTATGTTATAATACTTTTTATGAATAAATAAATTTAATTTTTATAATAGGTAGAAAAAACCCTATACTAACTGTAGCTAAAGCCGGCCTAAAAGAATGTAGTCCAGTCCAAAGTACACGCTGGGCCCTCAGGAATGTGGCCCAGCCCAAACTTTGTGCTGGGCCATTTTTGATAATTTTAGATAGTCATTTATACCATTGAAAAGCTTAAAACAGCTCTCCATAAGTATATACTAATTTTATAAATATACCTTTAAATCTTATAAAGAAGCTTGTACCATACAAAGGGTTCCCAAATGTGACCTGAATTTGAATTATATCTAATACCTAAGCTGAAACCACAGTTTTATGGGAAACAGGAACAATGGGTTTTTAGAGTGAGCCATGTTTGTCACAGTCACAGAGCCTTCAGCTTAGATCAGCAGAGTTTTTTTTAGGTTATTTGTGCTGCATGGTAAAAGGAGGAGGAAAATGGGGTCAATGACTCCCGAACACATCCTAGCGGTCCCGGGGTCCACAGCCCTCCCTGATCCCTAATGCTCAGTGGGCCTCCATGGCCGGCTTCCAACACTAAGTGAACCAAAATTTCATTGGAGTTCAAAAGTGGTCTGAATCCTGTTCAGATCAAATCTTCCAATCTTATAAAATGTGAATGTTGTCCTGTTTATAAAATGA
>NW_006945216.1:0-738 GCF_000164805.1 Carlito syrichta | reverse complement strand
TTCATGGCATCCCAAATATTTGGTAAAATGTTTTTCATTTTCATTTGTTTCCAGGTATATTTTGATCTCTGTTTTTATTTCATCATTGACCCAGGAGTTGTTTAGCATCGTGCTGTTTAGTGTCCATGTCTTTGTGCGTTTTGGGGGGACCTTGTTGGTGTTAATGTTTATTTTTATTCCAATGTGATTCGAGAAGGTACATGGTAAAATTTCAGTCCTTTTAAATCTGCTTATTCTTGATTTTTGGCCAATTATGTGGTCGATCTTAGAATACATTCCATGCGGTGATGAGTAGAATGTATATTCTGTGGTCTTTGGATGGAGTGTTCTGTAGGTATCAATTAAGTTCATTTGGTTAAGAGTCAAATTGAGGTTCTGGAACTCATTGGTGGTTTTTTGTCCTGATGATCTGCCTAGGGTTGTGAGTGGGGTATTAAAGTCCCCTGTTATGATGGTGTTATTGTCAATATATTTCTTTAGTTTTCCTAGAAGTTACTTTATGAAAGTCGGCACACCTATGTTGGGTTCATATATGTTTAGGATAGATATTTCTTGTTGATGGAGTGAACCTTTTATCATTATGTAGTGGCCCTCTCTGTCTTTGCTAATTTTTGATTGCTTAAATGGTATTTTGTCTGAAATTAGGATCACGACTCCTCTTTTCTTTTGTGTTCCATTCGCCTGAAAATTTGTTTCCCATCCTCTTACTTTGAGTCTTGCATGTCCTTTCTAGTGAGA
>NW_006945215.1:0-735 GCF_000164805.1 Carlito syrichta | reverse complement strand
AAGATTTTCATGGGGAACATAAATGAAGTGAAGACTCAGTTTATAAAAGAATAATTTGGTAGTGTAGGGTGAAGGTCATTGAAATTTAACAGAGAAAAGAATCTCTCTCTGTTTGTAACATGTCAGGCTGAATTGTGAATTTAAATATATGAGGGGAGGACCCCTAAGAAGCTGGAAATTATTTATAAAAAAACTGTGTATTTATTCTTACATGTTTAAATTTCAGTTGCCTTCAAAGGACTCTCCATTTGATGCAATACAGTGTAGTGTGGGCAGGTGCCTTATCATGGTGGAAGAACCAGTCACCTGTTTGCCACAACTTGGGATGTTTCTGCCTCAGATCATCTCTCAGAACAACGCTAGTTGGTACACTGATGCCGAAAGGTTCCTAGAACTATTATCTGTATGAAGAAGCCTGTAAGCCTGTACTTTAAGGGACCCACCCTCCAAAAGATAATTCTGGTCTTTTTGGGTTCCCTCCTTATATATACAGGAAACCTTCTATTGGGAACACACAGGAAAGAAGGATTTCAGTATGTGCATGCCACCTTCCTGTTGAATTTTCTTTCAGCTCTTTCCAACAATGTAAAATATTACCCACATTAATGAGTGAAACATACCCTACCGTCAGGCAGCAGAAAACCAGTAGTATATGAACAATTTGGTATTGTAAAATCCTCTAATGTGGCTTAATAAGAGACCTAACATTTAGGCACAACAGGTTGAGACAAGATG
>NW_006945214.1:0-665 GCF_000164805.1 Carlito syrichta | reverse complement strand
TGTGGCAATTGGATGCCATGTGCCTTCCCCAAAAAGATTTTTATGTGCAAATGTGTGCAGATGATAGTTAATCCTGGGGACCTCTGCCGTCATATCCTTTGGTTTGGAGCAGTGGTTTCCAGTAGAGTGTTGGGGCTACTAGGGAGTGGGTGTTTAGGGACTGTGAATGAGAGTTGACCGGGCTCCCGGTCAGTTGCCACTCCTCTCCGCTGGAACCACCTGTGCTTTACACTCCTTGTATTGACCTGTCTCCAGCTAGCATTACTCAGTTGTACTACTCCAATACGTGAAAAAAAATTGCCTTCATACTCCCAAATTAATTCCCTGAATAAATAATATTGAATTATACAAATGGAATCAATCATACTATCTCATACTGGGTTGCTTGAATTGTTGTGTAGCAGGTTATCATCTTTGATATTTATAGAGCGGTGACAATCCAAAACAGAGGTTTGATTTACAAGAATGCCTGACACTTAGTTCTCTTATTATTTGCTGCTATGACTCTTCTATAAGTTGTGTGTAATCAGACATGGTATCCACGTACATATCCAGGTTGGGAGCCGGCAGATGGTTCACTCTTCAGATCCAGAGGTGGTGTAGACATGGGGAAAGGGGGAGATGTTACTGGTCGACTTATAAAGCATGGCAGCCTCTGCAGAAAA
>NW_006945213.1:17457-23032 GCF_000164805.1 Carlito syrichta | reverse complement strand
AATAAAATTAACAGAACCTGAGGGACCTGAGAACAATATCAACAGGTTTAAAAACTGTATCTTTTCACTCGTACATGAAAGCTTAAAAAGAATAAGTTAATCTTACAGGAGTAAAAAGGAAAAAAGAGTTTGCTAGAAGCTGTTAAGGGTGTGGGGAAAGGAGATATGGGGAGAGACTTGTTAAAGAACACAAAATTACAGCTAGATAGGAGGAATAAGCCCTAGTGCTTTATAGCACTTTAGGAGAACTACAGTTAGCAAAATATATATTTTCAAGTAGCTGGAAGAGAGGATACTGAGTTTCCCCAGTACTGTTCAAGATGATGAATCTAATTACCCTGTTCTGATCATTACAGACTGTGGTATCAAAACATAAGTGTGTACCCCCAAAATAAGTACAATTATATGTCAATTAGAAATAAACTTTAAAAAGTTTGAAGATACATGTAAACTGAAATCCCAGAATGTGCGAAAACAGAAAATGGGGATAAAAAGAAGTCATAAATGGTTAAAATGATGCAGATTTTAAGAAAAGATAATATCTTGCAAATTCAGGAAGTTCACAAAACATCAAAGAGAATAGATTCAATGAAAATGATGCTTTAGCAGGGCTCGGTGGCTCAGCCTGTAATCCTGTGCCTTGGGAGGCTGAGGTGAGTGGATTGCCTGAGCCCACGGATTCGAGAACCATCTGGGCAGGCGAGACCTCATCTCTACAATAAATTTTAAAAAACTAGCTGGGTGTGGTAGCATGCACCTGTAGTTCCAGCTACTTGGAAGGCTGAGGCGGAAGGATCACCGGAGCCCAGCAGGTTGAGGCTGTGGTGGCCGGGAGCAACCAATACACTCCAGTCTGGGCGACAGTGAGACTCCAACTCAAAAAAAAAAAAAAGAAAAAGAAAAAGAAAATGATGTTTTGACACATCGTAGTCAACCTGCTAAAAACCACAAATAAATAAAAAATCTTGAAAGCAGTAAAAAAAAATTCCCAGAGAGAGAACCAATGCTAAATAATCACAGACTATTTGTCAGAAAGTGCAGAAACATAAAACAAACAAAATAAAAAACAGTTAAATATCTTTAAAATGATGAAAGGAAAACAATGTTAAACAGAATTCTGTAAGTAGTGATAATATCTTTAAAGAGTAAAGACGAGATTAAGATATTTTTAAGTATTCCCAGCAATTGAGAAAGACAGAACACTCCCCAAATCTTTTTTATGAGCTAAAATCACATTAGGAGAACTATAGTTAGCAAAAATGTATATTTCCAAATAGCTGGAAGAGAGGATACTGAGTGTCCCCAGTACTGTTCAAGATGATGAATCTAATTACCCCAATTGGATCATTATAGACTATGGTATCAAAACATCAGTGTATACTCCATAAACACATACAAAATAGGTAAAGATCCAGAAAAGAAAAAATAATACAGGCCAATATCCTTGAAGAACATCGATGCAAAAATTCTCAATAAGATTGTCACAAACTGGATCTAAAAACACATTTCAAAAATCATCCACCATGACCAAGTAGATTTGATCCCCAGGATGCAGGGCTGGTTCAATATCCACAAGAACATAAATGCAATTAAACACACTAACAGATGTAAGAAGAAGAATCATATGATTTTATCATTCGATGCAGGAAAAGCTTTTGATAAAATCCAGAATCCCTTCTTCATAAAAACACTCAAACCACTAGGTATAGATAGAACATACCTCAAAAGAGTAAGAGACATCCATGATAAACCCACAGACAACATACTGCTGAATGGATAGCAATTGGAAGCACTTCCCTTGAAAACTGGATCACGACAAGGCTGCCCTGCCCACTTTCACCTCTCCTGTTCAAGTAGCTGGAAGAGTCCTAGCCATGACAATTAGACAAGAGAAGGAAATCAAGGGTATCCAAATAGCAAAAGAGGAACCTGTCAGCCCTCTTCACGAACCACATGATCCTATACCTTGAAAATCTGACAGAATATGTCAAACACCTCCTTGCACTGATCACGGACTTTGGCAAGACTTAGGATATGAAACAAATGTGTAAAAGACAGTCGCACCCCTATACACCAACAAATAAACTGACAGAAACCCAAATAAAAACCACAATCCCATTCTCAATAGCCACACACAAAAATGAAATAACTTGGTATCTTCCTAACCAAATAAGTGAAAGACCTTTGCAGTGAAAACTACAACACAATACTCAAAGAAGTCCAAGAAGACACAAACAAGTGGAAAAATATGCCATGCTCACGGATTGGAAGAATAAACACTGTTAAGATGTCCATCCTACCAAAGGCAATCTATAGATTTAACTTGCAATACCAATTAAATTTCCAAATTCATTCTTCTCAGACTTGGAAATGACAATACACAAATTCACATGGAAACATTAAAGACCATGAATAGCCAAAACAACCCTAGCAAAAGAAACAAAGCAGGCGGTATCACACTTCCAGACTTCAAACTCTACTATAAAGCTACAATAGTCAAAACAACCTGGTATTGGTACAAGAACAAGCATATAGACTAATGGAACAGGAGAGAGATTCCAGAATCTTTGAATAAACCTCCACCAACAACCAATGGGGAGAGAAAAACCTTTCCAGCAAATGGTGCTGAGAAAACTAGGTGACTATATACAGAAGACAGAAACAAGATCCCTACCTATCACCATGCACAAAAATCAACTCTAAATGGATCAAAGACCTACATGTAAAACCACAAACATTAAGAATCCTGGAAGAAAATGTAGGAAACACCCTTACAGAAATTGGAATAGGCAACCAAGTCCTGATGAACTCCCCAAAAGAAAATGCTATAAATGATAAGATAGATAAGTGGGACCTCACCAAACTGAAAAGCATCTGCAAAGCAAAAGAAACCATCAAGAGAGTGGGAAGACAGCCCTCAGAATGGGAAAAAACATTTACCAACTGTATATCTGACAAAGACCTAATATCCAGGATGTACAAGGAACTCAAACATGCCAAAAGGAAAAAAAAGAAAAACAACCCTATTAAAGAATGAATAAAAGATATGAACAGACACCTCTCAGAAGAAGGCATATCAGCAGTCAACAGATACATGAAAAAAGGCTCAGCCTCACTAATCATTATATAAATGCAAATTAATACCACACTGAGATACCACTTAACTCCAAATAGGATGGCCACCATCAATAACTCAATACACAACAGAAGCTGGACAGGATGTGGGGAAAAGGAAACATTTTCTCACTGTGGGTGGGAACGTACACTAGTACAACCTCTGTGGAAAAGTGTGGGGATTTCTTTAAAAATCTGAAAACCAACCTTTCATATGACTCAAAAATCTCCCTTCTGGAAATATATGCGGAGGAACTCAAATCACTCTATAATAAAGATACTAGCACAAGCATGTTTATCTCAGAATTATTCACAATAGCAAAAACATAGAACCAACCATGCTGCTCATTGAAAGTGAACTGGATAAAGAAAAATCGGTACATTTACACGATAAAATATTATGAAGCCATAAAGGAAAACAAAATTATGAACTTTGCAGCAACCTGGATGGATTAGAGTCTGTAATACTCAGTGACTTATCACAGAAACAAAGATCTGAGTACCACATGTGCTCACTCATAAGGGGACCCTTGAACATTTATCATAAACCGTAAAAAGGGATTGGCAGTAGTGGGACACTGCCACAGAAGGGGGGGCACATAATATCAATAAGGGTACCCACACTTTCCCTGTATAATGACCATGTATGTACCTAGCCCTCATGTGTAGCCCACATTTTTAAAATAAAGTAATTTTAAAACAAACAACAACAGAGCTGGGGTGGATGCGAAGAAAAAGGACTGCTTCTATACCATTGGAGGGAATGAAAACTAGTGCAACCTCTGTGGAAAACAGTGTGGCACTTTATAAAATAACTAGAGATTGGCCTTCCATGTGACCAAGCACTCCTTCTACCGGGAATATATCTGGAGGAACTCAAAGCATTCTACAAAAAAGACACCTGCACATGCATGTTTACTGCAGCACTATTCACACCTTAGCAAAAACATGGAACCACTGTGCTGCCCATCAAAACTGGACAAGATAAGAAGGCCAAACGTATGGACTTCACAGCAACTTGGATAGACCTTAGAGTCAATAATACTCAGTTATCTATCACAGAAACAAAGAACAGAGTAACACATGTTCTCACACATAAGTGAATCCTGAACATTTACCATACTGTAAGAAAAGGTTTGGCAGTCATGGGACACTGCTGGGGTGGGAAGTGGGGACACAATATCAATAAGGGGACTTGATCTCAAACCAGGCAAACTGGGGACCAAAGGGAGGCCCAAACTGTACCTGTATGATGTCCAGTTGTATTCCTAATCCTGAATTGTAGCCCATATCTTTAAAATAAAATATATTTAAATTTTTTTAAAAAGACATTTATAGTAAAAGAAACTAAGAAAATTTGTTCATAACAGATCTACACAATAAGGAATGGTAAGAAAAGCTTCTGTAGGATGAAATGAAACAGGAACAGAGGAAAACTTGAGCTTCAGACATGAATGATGAACATTAGTCACACTTCTTTTATGTAAATTATACCCAAATAAAGTTGATTTTTTTTTTTTCATTTTCAGGGAGGCCTGGGTGTGGTGGCTCACGCCTGCAGTACCGTCATTGTGAGGTTGAGGTGGGAGGAATGCTTGAGCCCGGCATTTCAAGACCAGCCTAGGAAACAGTGAGAACTTCTCAACAACCACCACAAGTTCACCAGGCATGGTGGTGCATGACTGTGGTCCCAGCTACAGTGGAGCCTGATGGAATGTTGGTTGTGCCGAGGAGGTTGACACTGCAGTGAGCTGTGATTGTGATGCTTCACTCCAGCTTGAGTGAGACTCTGACTAAAAATAAATAAATAACATTTAAGGGAAATTGCTCATGAAAAATTAGGAATGAAAGTCTTTCCACAACTAAACTCAAAGCAAGCAGACAAGATTGTGCTTTCTGACAGGAGAATGCTCTAGTCTCATTCTGCTCAAGAAATGAATGCTTCTAGTACTCAAAAATAGGTCAAAATATTTGCATGACTTGGGTATTGACAGGATTTAAATTTTTTGAAATCCCCTTTTTTCCTTCTACAAACACTTTTGTGTTTGACCTAAAGTTCCCTAAAGAACAAGGTGCCATACTCTATACATATAGCTGGGAGTGGTGGCTCAAGTCTGTAATTCTCGTACTTTTGGAGGCTGAGGCAAGAGGATTGCCTGAGCCCAGGGATTCAAGACCAGCCTGGGCAACTTGGTGAGACCATGTCTCTACAAGAAATCAAAAAATTAACTGAGTGTGGTAGTGCATACCTGTAGTTCCAACTACTTAGAAAGCTGAGATGGAAGGATGCCATTAGTCCAAGTCTAGGTGCGGTGGCCATGAACACTGCACTCCAGCCTGGGTGACAGAGTGAGAGTCTGACTCATTAAAAAAAAAAACAGTATAATACCTTGTTCATCATTAAGAACACATGGTGGGGACTTCTGGAAAGATGGTAACGGGGCAGCTCAGTCTGTGAGAC
>NW_006945213.1:14353-17073 GCF_000164805.1 Carlito syrichta | reverse complement strand
TGTGGATACCACTGCCACTGTCACACCCTGCCTCTCTCACAGAGCCAGGTTTTTGGAGCTCCCACCACCTCGGCTCCCACTGCCACCTCCCTCCTGTCCTGGGCGAGTAGCAGCAGATAAAGATCAAATGGAGCAATGAGATAGCATCACCTGCTGGGGATCCAAGGTAACAAAATCAAAATGGGAAAGACAGAAGCTCCTTCCCATTGCTAAATAGACACAGGCCAGATCTGAATGGTAGACGTGGCAGGGAGCCCACACCTGAACTGCCCTTCACAGGAGGCCAGGGGCAACTGACGCTAACTGTGAACAAAACTACCAGCCTGCAAAGACTGCTAGAAATCAGAACTGAAAGGACACTGGAGTTAAAGAAAAAAATCTCAGAGTGTGCTTGGTTGGTTCTGTTAGTTTACTGACTTTATTCTATTCCTTTTGTTTTGTTCTTTTTTTAAATTCTCTGTAAAACCCATCTTTGAATAGAGGAATAGCATACCAATAAGGACGATGGTTAGCTTATATGTTAGTATCATTGTATGTTTTAGTTTCTTCGTATAGTTGCCGATTAGTTCATCGTTGTGGTTTATCGTTTTTATTTGTTGCAGTCTTTGTGTCTCTCTTCATTTGCTGGTATGCTCTCCTCTTTCCCCTTTTACTCCTCTCTCTCTCCACTCCCTATTCCCCCCACTACATGCTCCATTCTCTTCCTTCTGTTAACCTCATTTTGCTTTCAGGGAGTAAACACACAACTCCACTGCATGGACAGATTCCAAGGCAGTGGAAAGTGGGTTTCAGATTATCCATACACCTGTCGGCATATACCAGGATCTGTGATAGATTTTGAATCACAGCTCCCCCCTTAAGTAAATTGCAAAACTGCAAAAAGGACCACCCCCAATCTACAGTTCAACTCCAGAATTGAACAAAGCAAGAGGATATACATAAAGAAGAATAGGAAATTGAACAAACAGAAGTAAAAACAACACCTCCACCCCTGAATAACAGAAATAAAGAAGACAGGGAACTTGAGGAAGGAAAAAGTAGGGAGGAAAACCTGCACAAATGAAGAAAAACTAAAAGAAGAATATAGGTCTCACACAGACCCCGGGAGGTCAGACAATGAGAAAACAGACTTCGAAACACAAACAATGAAGAACCCCCAGAAAGACTGGTCACATGCAACAAACCCAGACATCAAGTCATCAATAGAGAAAATCAAAAAATTGAGGAGAGACAAGTGGAAAATAGGAAGTAGCTGATGACAGAAATAACAGCAGTAAAGAATACTGTGATGGAAATAAATAACAAACTAATAAGCATGGAAAGTAGAATTAGTCAAGCAGAAGAAAGAACCTCAGAGCTTGAAGACCAAAACACAGAACTAACCCAAACTGTCAAAAACATAGAAAAGAAACTGAAAAAGACAAACAAAACCCGCAAGAGATGAATGATTACTTCAAGAGACCAAATATAAGAGTATTTGGCCTTCCTGAGGCACAGAGAGAAACAGAGACCACACTAGAACAAAAATTTCATGAAATCATTCAAGAAAACTTCCCTCATCTCATCAGTGATGCAAAAATACAAACACAAGACATTCAGAGAACCCCTGCAAGACAACAAATGAGAACACCAACCCCAGGCACATAATAATATGCCTAAACAAAGTAGGTATAAAAGAAAAAATCCAAAAGGCACCAAGAGAAAAAGGTCAGACTACCTACCAGGGAGGACCAATTAGAATAGCAACAGATTTATCTACAGAAACCCTCCAGGCTAGGAGAGCTTGGAGCCCTATCTTCAAAGTTCTAAAAGATAAACAATTTGAACTGAGAATAACCTACCCAGCCAAGCTAAGCATCATCAGTGAGGGAGAATTGAAATCTTTACAGATATCCAAACCCTAAGAACCTACGCTGCCACCAGACCACCTCTAAAGAAACACTTAAGAAAGTATTGAACACAGAAGAAAAAATAAAAACAATGTTCTTCACAGGAGTGAAGATTAAAACACTAAATCCAAAACCAAAAGAAAGAAAACAAACAAACAGGAAAAACAACAACAACTCTGTAAGAACCTGAGGATAGGAATCAACTCTCACATTTCAATAATTATCCTGCATGTGAATGGACTAAATGCACCACTGAAAAGACACAGAATGGCAAAATGAATAAAATAGCACCAGGCAACAATTTATTGCCTACAAGAAACTCACCTCACTAGAAAGGACACTCACAGACTCAAAGTAAGTGGATGGGAAACAAATTTTCAGGTGAAGGGAACACAAAAGAAAGGAGGAGTCATGATCTTAATCTCAAAATACCCTTTAAGCTATCAAAAATTTAAAAGATACAGAAGGACACTACATAACGTTCAATCCATCACAAACAAATATCCATCCTAAACATATATACACACAACATAGCAGCACCAACTTTCATAGCAGCTTCTTGGTAAACTAAAAAAATATATTGACTCCAAGACTATCATAGCTGGGGACTTCAATACCCCACTCTCAACTCTAGACAGATCATCATCATCAGGACAAAAAATCAGCAATGAGATCCGAAACCTCAATGTGACACTTGACTAAATGGACTTAACTGATACGTATGGAACACTCTATCCAACGACCACAGAATAAACATTCTACTCATCACCGCATGGAACGTACTCTAAGATCAACCACATACTTGGCCATAAATCAAGCAAAAGCAAATTT
>NW_006945213.1:9727-13858 GCF_000164805.1 Carlito syrichta | reverse complement strand
TAAGGAAATGGAGGACTTTCAGACATCACACAACCTGCGTAGGTTGAAACAAGGAGAAATCAAGACCCTAAATAGACCAATAACAATCAAGGAAATTGATTATGTAATAAGAAAACTACCTACAAAAAAAAAGTCTGGGACCAGATGGCTTTCAAGCAGAATTCAATAAGACATTTAAGAAGGAGCTGATAGCAATCTTACTCAAAGTATTCCAGGCACTTGAGAAAGATGGAACTCTCCCCAAATCATTTTATGAGCTAATATCATATTGACACCCATGCCCGGTAAAGAACCAACAAAGAAAGAGAACTACAGGTCAATATCTTTGAAGAACATAGTTGCTAAAATTCTCAACAAGATCCTAGCAAACCGGATTCAACAACACATCTCAAAAATCATCCATCATGACCAAGTACGCATCATCCATGGGACACAAGCCTGGTTCAACATTTACAAGACAATAAATGTAATTAAATACACCAACAGATGTCACAACAAAAAACACATGATTATATCATTAGATGCAGAAAAACTTTTGATAAAATCCAGTGCCACTTCTTGATTAAAACTCTTGAACATCTAGGCATATACGGAACATACCTCAAAATAGTAAAAGCCATCTACGAGTAACCCACAGTTATCAAACTCCTAAACAGACAAAAATTGAAACCATTTCCACTGAAAACTGAAACAAGACAAGGATGCTCACTCTCTCCTCTCCTGTTCAATATAGTATTGGAAGTCCTGGCTAGAGCAATCAGAAAAGAGAAGGTGATCAGGGGTATTCAAATAGTAAAAGAGGAAGTCAAGTATCTCTCTTTGAAGATGACATGATTGTGTACCTTGAAAAACCCAAGAGAATCTGTCAAAAATTTCCTTGCACCGATAAAGGACTTAGGCAAAAGTCTCAGGGTATAAAATAAATGTGCAAAAGACAATTGCACTTCTTTACACCAATAATACACAAACAGAAACCTAAATAAAAAGCACAATCCCATTTACAATAGCCACAAAAAAATGAAATACCTTGGCATCTTCCTAACTAGGGACGTGAAAGTCCTTTACAATGTAAACTACAAAACACTGCTCAAAGAAATCAAAGATGACACAAACAAGTGGAAAAATATCCCTTCCTCGTGGATTGGAAAAATCAACATTGTGAAGGTGTTCATCTTACCTCAGGCAACATACAGATTTAATGCAATACCCATCAAATTACCAGCAACATTCTTTTCAGAGCTAGAAAAAACAATACAGGAATTCATACGGAAATACAAATGACCAAGAATATCCAGTACAATCCTCAACAAAAAAAGCAAAGCAGGAGATATCACATTACCAGGCTTCAAACCTTACTATAAAGCTACAATAATCAAAACATCTTGGTATTGGTACAGGAACAGGCACATAGACCAATGGAATAGCATTGAGATTCCAGAGGCAAAACCTCAATTTCTCAACCAATTCATCTTCAACAAAGCCTCCATCACCTACCACTGGGGAGAGGAGAACCTATACAGTAAACGGTGCTGCAAAAACTGGTTGACTACATGCACAAGACTCAAACAAGACCCCTATCTATCCCCATACACAAAAATAAACTCGAAATGGATCAGAGACCTAAATATAAACCTCAAACCATAGAACCTTAGAAAAATGCAGCCACACCCTTATGGAAATTGGAACTGGCATTCATTTCTTGAACAAAAGCTGAAACCTACGGGCCATAAGAGATAAGAAAGACAAGTGGGACCTCATTAAACTGACAAGCTTCTGCAAAGCCAAAGAAACTATCAAGAGAGCAGGGAGACAGCCCACAGAATGGGAAAAAGTATTTGCCAACTTCATGTCTGACAAAGGTCTAACATCTTGGATCTACAAGGAACTCAAACGTGCTGAAAAGAAAAAAACAAACAACCCCATTGCAAAGTGGGCAAACGATATGAACAGACACTTTTCAAAAGAAGACATATGAGTGACAAACAGACACATGAAGAAATGTTCAACCTCACTAATCATCAAGGAGATGCAAATTAAAACTACACTGAGATATCACCTAACTCCAGTCAGAATGACCATTGTCAATAACTCAGAAAATAACACATGCTGGAGAGGATGTGGTGAAAAGGGAACACTTCTCCAGTGTTGGTGGGAGTATAAACTAGTCCAACCTCTGTGGAAAGCAGTGTGGCACTTCCTAAAAGGTATAATATCAAACTCCCATATGACCCCGCAATCCCCCTACTTGGGAATATACCCTGAGAACTCAAATCACTCTATCAAAAGATACCTGCACATGTATGTTTACTGCAGCATTGTTCACAGTAGCAAGAACCCGTAGCCAACCATGCTGCCCTATCAAAAGAGGATTGGATTTTAAAAATGTGGTACATATACACGATGGAATAGTACTCAGGTATAAAAAAGAAAATCATGAATTTCTCAGCAACCCGGATGGAACTAGAGTCTATAATACTGAGTGATCTCTCACAGGAACAATGATCTGAGTATCACATGTTTTCACTCATAAGTGGACCTTGACCATCCATCATAATACTATAAGTAAAGGATCAACAGTGGTGGGAATCTATGGGGGGGGAACAGGAAAGGCAAGGGTGGTGGGATTAACGAGAGTCAATATCTGTCTGGCGTCAGGGGGACACCCCTTATCAACAAGGGTGCCTGAATGATGCATATTTATATACCTAACCCTTAACTGTACCCCACCACTTTAAAATAAAAAATATGTTTTAAAAAATGCTTTAAAAGTTTTAAAAAAAGAACACATGGCTAGTGCATTACATGCAGAAATCAACATTTACATGATGGAAGGTAAAGGCTTGATTTGTTTTAGCCCAAAAGAATAAAAGAAGTAAGGTAGACACATCACTTAAAAGTTTTTTCCGTCTCAGCACAATTCAATCCCAGCTTCAGAATGAAAAAACCTTCAAAACTGCTCTGTATTTGACATAACAGCTAAATGCAATATCTGACCCCAGAGTGAAAATAACAATAACTGATAAAGCAATGCAGTAATCTGCTATCAGATAGATAATCTGGAAAAGGGTATATGGCTGCATTAATATTTTTACTTTTCTGTATCTTTGCAGTTATGTCCAAATAAATAAAACCATTTAAAAATAAAATAAATGAGCATTTAAAAGAACATTAAAATCCACCAGAATCACTTTGTATAAGTAGTGACAACTGAAAAAATAATGTTTAATTATGATGAGAAATACGAGCTGGGGAAATCACTTTATTACAAAAAATCCCTAGAGTTGATGGATGTTGAACATGCAATATTCCCTTCAAGCTTAAGCACTATAATTAACATAGATTCCTTGTGCTTCATGCAGCCTAGCATTTACTTGTTACACTTACAAACACATAAATGCATACATCAACTATACACTTTTCCACGTGGTACTTTCTTTTTATTTTTTATTTTTAAATTTCACAAAGAACTTTCTAAATGCTTTTTCTCTCTCTCCTCCCTTTATCTCTGCTTCCCTCTCCCATCAGTATCATCTCTCCCTCTATTTCTATCTCTATCTCTCTTGCATTCTGCCTAAGTCAGAAACTTGGAATTTAATTTTTGGTCTTAAAAATACTTACATCAGCACATTTTTTGCAGTCCTCAGTGAAGATTTGAAGGGAAATGCACGTCAGATGGTCCTCTTCTCTAGCCAAACTGATGTACCTAATCAAATTCAATAATAACCCAAAATGAAGTCAGAAGAATTAGCCAATGGCTAATTTTCACAGCAATCTATGTTGCTAATGTTTCAATATACTTTATGTTATTTTAAAAAATATAAGCCAGGCTCGGTGGCTCAGCCTGTAATCCCACGCCTTTGGGAGGCTGAGGTGAGTGGATTGCCTGAGCCCGCAGGTTCAAGACCTGCCTGGGCAGGGGAGACCTCATCTCTACAATAAAATAAAAAAAATTAGCTGGGCGTGGTAGCGCATGCCTATAATTCCGGCTACTTGGAAGGCTGAGGTGGAAGGATCGCCGGAGCCCAGCAGGTCGAGGCTACGGTGGCCGGGAGCGGCCACTGCACTCCAGTCTGGGTGACAGAGTGAGACTCCAACTCAATATATATATATATATATATATATATATATAGA
>NW_006945213.1:5061-9655 GCF_000164805.1 Carlito syrichta | reverse complement strand
TCTCACACCTCAGTGCAGCCTCTACAGCCTTGAACTCCTGGCCTCAAATGTTTCGCCTTTCTCAGTCTTCCAAGTAACTGGGATTACAGGTATGAGCTTCTATGCTTGGCTTGGAGTTTAATATATGTCTCAAGAATAATTTTAGCTACAATCCGAATGGTAGAGGGGCAAGATAAATGGTTATCAGAACTTTCTCAAACAATACATGCAGAAAGCAATCAGCTTGGAGCCACTGCCTTGGAAATATTTAAAATATGTATTCTGACAAGTACCTTTGAAGGGCAGAGCGCCACTGTTCCTTTACTCCTGAAGAACTGTAATTTTAAAAGTGGGAGAAAAATTAAACATATAAAATATTTATACTAACGTATTAAAATTGCCATTCCAGATAAAAATATCACCAGCCAGCTGTTACTGATATGGATGCACATGTCAACTGTCCCCTCCCAGAGAGGGCCTTCAGAATGGGTCCCGGGCTTTCACAGGCAGTATTACAACATGAAAAGAAGATCTCAGAGTGGAGAGAGGCTGGGTTAAAACCTAAACACTTCATTGCAACTATGTGATGCAAGCTACATGAAGACAGGCAACTCAAATGACTGCTTCAAGCTGCAGTTTCCACAAGTGAAAAGGGGGTTAATTAAACCGCAGAGTGTTACCATAGCTTGAAGTGCTATGTAAATATAAAGAATATTACTGTTCAGACTAACTCATACTAAGGAATCTTACATTTGGATGCAACTTTCTTGGCACCAAAACAAGAAATATCTTAGAGTAAAAAAAAAAACACAACACAACATTTATTTCATTATACAGGTAGCAAAATTGCAATGTGCTAAATTATTTCCTGGAGAACATATTCTTCATTGTTATAATCCACTAATCAAAATGAATTCATGTACTGCAAACTAATGAGTAATGTTTTCTTTCCTATGTCACTGTAGCATTTCATATCCAAATTGAAACTATTCTAAGGATCATTCATACATGAACTTACCACTCACTAGTTTTTCTTTTTAAATGGAGCAAATTACATGTAACATAAAATTGGACCTTAGCAACACTTTCATCACTGCCAAAGTAAACCCTGTGCACATTAACCAAGTCACCACCTCCCAACCCTTTCATCTCAAGCATTATACCACATTTTAGCCATTTCTCAGTTAATAAATTATGGCTTGTATTCACATTTTAGCTCTTATAAATGCTGCTATAAACCTTTGTGCACACATTTTGTGTGGCTGTATATTTTTCTTTTCTTGGGTCCAGCAATGCAATTTTTGAGTCAAATGTTGAACTTATGGAACCATCAAGTTTTCTGCAGAGGCTGCCATGCTTTATAAGTCAACCAGTAACATCTCCCCCTTTCCCCATGTCTACACCACCTCTGGATCTGAAGAGTGAACCACCTGCCGGACCCCAACCTGGATATGTACGTGGATACCATGTCTGATTACACACAACTTATACAAGAGTCATAGCAGAAAATAACATGAGAACTAAGGGTCAGGCATTCTTATAAATCAAACCTCTGTTTTGGATTGTCACCTCTCTATAAATATCAAAGATGATAACCTGCTACACAACAATTCAAGCAACCCAGTATGTGATAGTATGATTGATTCCATTTGTATAATTCAATGTTATTTATTTAGGGAATTAATTTGGGAGTATGAAGGCAATTTTTTTGATGTAATTGGAGTAGCATAACTGAGTAATGCTAGCTGGAGACAGGTCCATACAAGGAGTGTAAAGCACAGGTGGTTCCTGCAGAGAGGAGTGGCCACTGCCCAGGAGGCCGCAGAGCCTTGATCCCTCAGCTCTCACTCACAGTCCCTAACACCCACTCCCCAGTAGCCCCAACACTCTACTGGAAACCACGGCTCCAAACCAAAGGAAATGACGGCAGAGGTCCCCAGGATTAACTGTCATATGCACACCTCTGCACATTAAAATCTTTTTGGGGAAGGCACACGGCATCCAATTGCCACAGGGGAGGACAATGGGTGAGTTAATGGCTTCATAGACTTCAAATTACAAGTTTTCCTTTTCAAGGAAGTTCAGGGAAAATTTTAATGACATTTTTTATCTGTCCTAGATAATCTAAAGTGGATGGTGCCCTTTCATAGTTAACTTACATAAACCCAGGAACAAGCTGTAGATCTTACCGGAAGGTGGCCACAAAGTTCACCATGGGCCAGCCGAGGAGAAAGGACTTCCCAGTAGAGGTCTGAGGCTCCCCCTTCTTGTCCACACAGTCACCTATCCACAAGTTGGTCAGTGGTATTTTATTTTTTATCTTAAACAATTTTTTGTAACTGGAAAGACAATCAAGCAAGATCTCTGTTAGTTTCTCAAGTGTTGTGAGAGCAGTTGTGTTTATGCTAAGACACCAGTTCTCCCTACTCCAAGGTGAAGTATGCTTCATTCCTCTCTACTGCCTGGAAGCACAGCATAGTGACGTCACTAATTTATGTGACACTTAATGCTATAACTCTTCAATGGTTTTAATTTTAATAGTTAGATGGGAAAAATTAAAATGAAAATAATTTTGTAGGAACAACACAAGAAGAATAATGTGGATGCTAAGCTTTGGGTCAAGGGATATAAATACATTGAGTGAAAAGTGCCTTATTATAGAGGATACTTCTCTCTACATTTTTTGGAACAGATTTACCCTCTGTATATTTGAAGATTTCAATGAAACACAATCATTAGATAAAATAATTTTTCAAGATTGTAACTCTAAAATATCATCAAACTAAAAAATAAATGGCCAATTGGAAATAGTGTGCCATTCTCTGCCTCCATATTTAATATCTGGAGATGATGGAAAGACCTGTCTTAGAAGCAATTGGGAAAATTACATGACAACTTACGATGGGCTCTTTTTTTCCTACTTGGAAGCCTGAAGCAGAAGGATTGCCTGAGCCCAACTGTGATGTTCTTAGCATGGTTTTGAGAATCTCTCCAATAAATTTATTTTCCTATATGTACTTACCTAGGTTAAATAAAGAGAATGGTGGCTAGTCTTAATTTTAAAAAAATAATGACATCCTCTGTCAGTGTCCCTTTTAGGGCACTTCACATGGACCTCATGCTAATGCCTAAAAAGTCCTCTTTCTGTTCTCTTTTTAACATTGCCATCACTATAACTACATTTGTAGGCAATTTCTGACATCCAAAACATCTTTAGTTTTCTTGCTTGTTTGTTTTGAGTCAGGCCTTCACTCTGTTTTCCAAATTGGACGGCAGTGTCATGACTACAATGATCACAGTTCACAGCTGCTTCCACCTCCTGGGCTCAGGCAGTCATTTCACCTCAGTCTCCCAAGTAGCTGGGATTGCAGGTATGCACCACCATGCCCAGATTATTCTTTGATTTTTGGGTAGAGATAATGTTTCACTATGATGACCAGGTTGGTCTTGAACACCTAGGTTCAAGAAATCCACCCACCTCAACTCCAGAAGTTCTGGGATTATAGACATGAGCCACTGCAACCTGGCCTTTGTTATCTTTTATCTTTGTCTCTGATTTTATTTTGGGGGGGATAGCTGCACTTCATATTCATTTCTCTGTGCACTAAGGATTGTGTTTCATTTGTTCACTAGATAACAATCACATGGGTCTTGATATTTTACTTACCACCAAGGAAAGATTGATTTTAGTCTCAAAAGAAAAAGGGTTGTGGTTTCTTCTATAAACACCGAAAGAGAAGAAACAAAGAATAGAGGCAGTACACTACTTGTTGGGTAAAATTCTGTGCTTCGAAAGAAACGAATCAAGTTTCAAGTATGGACTCCACTAACTACTAATATGGTGACCTGAGGAAGTCATTAGATTTCTGAGCACCAAGGCCCTCTGAAAAGGAAGGAAAATAATCCCATCTCCATCTCACAAGAGCAGTTGTAAGGAGACAAGATTTGGTACATGAAGTTGTTAGCATAAGACCTGAACCATAGTATGCCCCCAGTAATCACATCTGCTATTGTTATCACTAGGATTGAATGTAGTATTGTAAACAATGAGTACTTAGCCTGGCCTGTCTTATCTGTGACATGGCATAGCTGGAAGCCAGGAAAAGTGCAGTGGAGAAGTTTCATTTTTCTCTAGTGAATAAAAGCTCCCTGATGACATTCTGGTTTTTGGAATATTCCTTGTCTTTCATGATATTTCATAAATAATGAAAGCAGAAATGTAGTGTGGCAGTCAAATAGATGCCACACCTCCTCCCATCTCCCTACCTTCAGACATTTATTAAGTAATCACCGTTTTTCAGACGTGCTATTGCCTAAGAGTCTGTAAGATGGAACGTGCACCTAGCAGTTCCTTCGCCAAAGTCTGTCTCTGCATCTTTTGTTTTGGTTCCTGCTCCCAAGACTGAGCCCTTAACATCAGTTGCCAGGACTACTGCCTGCCCTGGGTAGTCTCCCAGCTTCAGCTTTTGTTGTCCTTTGATCTGTGACCTATCAACAGCCACAGGAACACACTAAAATTGTTTACCTGATCTGGGCACTCCACTGCTCACCCTGCAGGATAACAGTCCCACCCCTTACCGGGCTCTTTGACCAGGCCTCGAGCCACGTCTGCTGT
>NW_006945213.1:0-4168 GCF_000164805.1 Carlito syrichta | reverse complement strand
AGGTCGCCGGAGCCCAGCAGGTTGAGGCTGCGATGGCCGGGAACGGCCACTGCACTCCAGTCTGGGCGACAGAGTGAGACTCCCACTCAAAAAAACAAAATTACTAATATTTCCTTACAGTTAGTGAAAATGCATTTTATACTACGCAAGAGTGCACGTATATATACATACTTGCTATTAGCCACAAGCAACAGATCGCGGAACAGAAAGAGGTGCCGCTTCTGCCTCCTCCAACCTCTCTTGAGTATCACAGGTCCATGGAGCAGCAGCGTGCGGTCAGGGCCCTCTGGTGAAGTGCTTTTTTCATCATGGGTGGCCTTCTCGAGGAAAGCACTAGTGTTCTCTGGTGAAGTGGTGTTTTCATCATGGGTGTCCTTCTTGAGGAAAGGGCTACTGCCCTCTGGTGAAGAGGTTCCCTCATCATGGGTGCCTTTCTCAAGGAAAGGGCTAGAGGCCTCTGGTGAAGTGTTTTCATCATGGGTGTCCTTCTCGGAGAAGGGGCTAGAGCCCTCTGGTGAAGTGATGTTTTCATCATGAGTGTCCTTTTTGAGGAAAGGGCTAGAGCCCTCTTGTGAAGTGTTTTCATCATGGGTGCCCTTCTTGAGGAAAGGGCTAGTACCCTCTGGTGAAGTGGAGTTTTCATCATGAGTGTCCTTTTCGAGGAAAGGGCTAGAGCCCTCTGGTGAAGTGTTTTCATCATGGGTGTCCTTCTCGAGGAAAGGGCTAGAGCCCTCTGGTGAAGTATTTTCATCATGGGTGCCCTTCTCGAGGAAAGGGCGAGAGCCCTCTGGTGAAGTATTTTCATCATGGGTGGCCTTCTCGAGGAAAGGACTAGTGACCTCTAGTGAAGTGGTGTTTTCATCATGGGTGCCCTTCTCGAGGAAAGGGCTAGAGCGCTCTGGTGAAGTATTTTCATCATGGGTGCTCTTCTCGAGGAAAGGGTGAGAGCCCTCTGGTGAAGTATTGTTTTCTTCATCATGGGTGCCCTTCTCGAGGAAAGGGCTAGTGCCCTCTGGTGAAGTGGTGTTTTCATCATGGGTGCCCTTCTCGAGGAAAGGGCGAGAGCCCTCTGGTAAAGTGGTTCCCTCATCATGGGTGCCCTTCTCGAGAAAAGGGCTACAGCACTCTGGTGAAGTGGTGTTTTCATCATGGGTGCCCTTCTCGAGGAAAGGGCTAGAGCCCTCTGGTGAAGTGTTTTCATCATGGGTGACCTTCTCAAGGAAAGGGCTAGAGCCCTCTGGTGAAGTAGTTCTTTCATCATGGGTGCCTTGGAGAATACCTAAATTATTCCAAATGGTTGGTAGAGATAAGTATTTCAAAGGCACTGTTGCCAAGGGCTCAGGAGAAAAATGTTCCTAAGAAATAGAAGAAGGGAGAGTCTTGTCACAAGTAGGCAGAAACAGACAAATACACCAAAAATTAGGAAAATTGTGCCCTATCGTTTATGTGGAGAGCAGGCTTTCTAAGTGGCAAACTTGGATATTTAGGTGAAGAAAATATTAAGCAAATAGTTGAAATGAGTGGCTTTTTATCTTGTAACTTTTAGAAAAATGTGAAAAAACATTGAGAGATTGTTAAATAAAAGAGAAAAATAACTTGATAATTTGGGGCATTCTCAGTCTATACATATGAAAAGATGACAAAAGTAAAAGGATACTTTGTAATACAAAGCACAGAAAATTGTAATAAGGTGAGTATGTAGTTGTACAACCTGTTACTATAACTTCATAAAGATTAAAGGATGACAGGGAAACAAAAGGTTGTTTGAGGAGGTTAAGGATGTGGCTCATAGATCCCTTTACTATAACTAGAGGGACTCTAAAAAGTTTAAGAATGTTGTTCCTCAGTCATTTTGGCAGAAAACAAAAACAGATTATCTCAGAAAAACCAGTGGACCTGACTTCTAGTTAATAAAATGAATATATGTGAAAACATCCATAAGGCTCTTGAGAATTTTATATCAGCAGAAACACACTGCCAAGTTATACTGAAAGGCAGAAAGAGTATAGAATGGAAGGCAGCTGTTAGTTCCCCAAATCTACTGGTAGGAAACAGACTCATAAAACTGCTCAGTGTAAAAATCGCTACTTTTCTTACAAAGGTAAGGATGTCACATAAATTACTGTCAAAATTATCTAGACGATAGAACCAAGGGCTCAGGGGGAGGGGCCAAAAGCCATAGAGGACTATGTTGAAGTGTCCTTGGAGACACTCTTTTGAAGTTAACAATATAATATACAATATGCTTTACATACATGATATATGTCAAAAAACC
Organism: Carlito syrichta; assembly: GCF_000164805.1. NCBI lineage: Eukaryota > Metazoa > Chordata > Mammalia > Primates > Tarsiidae > Carlito > Carlito syrichta. The sequence continues at coordinate 1,893 of NW_006945213.1, read as the reverse complement.
ATTTAAAAATTTAAAGTACACATGTCTTCAGTCTGGCAAAATGTCAATGATAGTAATAATATACAATGCTTAATGAGGAAAAGTAATACCTATATATCAGCTTATACTGAAACAAAGTAAAGTAGGCTGTCAAAAGCATTCTATAACTGTGAAGTTCTTCATAAACCGGGGGTGTCAAAAAATGTATACACACTTTAAGAAATGTTAATAGACATTTGCCATAATCAGAACTGTCTGGACACTGATGGTAACCACTTTGAGCACCTCTTAAATTGCAAAAGTCAAAATGTGACTGGTATTCACTTTATTAAGTCTTATAATTTTAACACACTTTTTTCTTTTCATAAAATGGGTGTACATTTTTTTTGGTACCCTCTGTATTTGCTGCTACTTAATTCTGATTACACGTGACAGATATGTAATCCGAAGTTTCCCCTTCACTATTGCAGAAAAAATAAAATCACATTTCCCTAATATTTAAAACCAATTTATATATTTTAAAGTGCATTTCCTTGTTTTTGTCTTTTTTTGTTGTTGTTCTATAAAATGCTTTATTCCATGAGGCAGTCCCCACCTCCCCACCCAACATACACACGTCTTGTCTCTGTCATCACTTTTCCAAAAGGGAGCACATGTCAAGAAGTCATCTGTCCTTAATTAAAAAATAGCCCAAGAATGGTTATCTTTTCAATGAAGACATACAAATTGCTAACATGTATATGAAATGGTGGCAACATCACCAATCATGAGGCACTCTCGAATACACCCAATAATAAGATATTATCTGAGACCTGTTAGGATGGCTAATGTCAACCAGAGAGAGGTAAGTATTGACAAGGATGTGAAGAAAAAGAAATCATACACAGTTGGCGAGTTTCAAATTGGTAGTCAGGATGAAAATCATTATGGGTATTCTGCAAAAATAAAAATAAAAAAACTAGCATACAACACCGAAATCCCTTTTCTGTATATATAAACAAAGGAAATAAAATCAGTAAAATCAGTATCCCAAAGAAGTATCTACACCCCTATGTTCATTGCAGAATTGTCACAATGGCCAAGCTATGAAAACAACCTTAATGTTTCTGGATTATGTATTGATTAAGAAAATACATTATATATACATAATAGCATATTATTCAGCTATAAAAAAACAAACAATCTTGCAATATCAACCTTATGGATGAAAGTATAAGACATTGTGCCAAGTGACATGAGCCAGGCACACAAAGAAAAATACTGTATGATGTCACTCCTTTGTAAAATTAAAAAAAAAAAATTATACTTATAGAGTGAGAAAGTACCGTGGTAGCCCAGGGCCTACAGGTGGGGGAACTGGGAGACACTGTTCAATGGTTACAAAGCTTCAATTATAATGGAGTTTTAGGGATCTAATGCATAACATAGTGACTATAATTAATAATAATATCTTATATGCTTAAAAAACAAGAAAATTATAGATATTGTGTGTCACTAATACAAAAAATAAAAAAAGCAACTACTTTTAAAAAAGTGTATTTCCATTGAATGACCTGGCATTTTCTCTATCTAAGCCATGATGCTGTGCTCTGCAAGAAAAACTCAGGTAAATCTGATATTTCTAATTCACCAAGCACTTAAAATTTGGGTAAAAAATAAAAACAAGATGATTTTGGCCCAATTTATATAAAACAGACTATCATGGAGATTTACAAAGAAGTAATTATTTTGGCTTCACATTAGCATAGAAATTCTGATAATTGAGAATTGTTGAAAATTGACTTCTATGAAATCAATGTTCAGATCCTGAAAGGAAAACTGATAAAGAACACCAAATGAAACCAAAAACATCAAAAACTTTCTCAACTCAAGAAAGTGCTAAATATTATTTGGTTGTGCAATAAAAAGCTCCAA
>NW_006945212.1:0-796 GCF_000164805.1 Carlito syrichta | reverse complement strand
TCTGTCTCTCTTTCTGCCTCAGGAAGTTCAATCACTCTTAGATTCAGTCTCTTGAAGTAATCAGTCACTCTTGAAGGTTTTATTCTTTCTTTTGAGCTTGTTTTCTGTGTTTTTAAGTTTGGGTTAGTTCTATATTTTGATCCTCAAGCTCTGAGAGTCTTTCTTCTGTTTGGGTAGTTTTGCTTTCCATGCTTATCAGTTTGTTATTTATTTCATTCACAGTATTCTTTATTACTGTTATCTCAGATATCAGCTCCTTCCTAGTTTCTTCTTGTCTCTCCTCAATTCTTTTTAATCTCTCCATTAATGTCTTGATATCTAGGTCTGTGATTTGGGACCAGTCATTCTGGGGGCTCTTCATTGTTTGCATTCCAAAGTCAGTTTTCTCAGTGTCTGCCCTCCCAGGGGTCTGGGAGAGACTCATGTTCTTCTTTTGGTTTTTCTTCATTTGTGTAGATTTTTCTCTCTCTCCCCCTTTCCGTCCCCTTCTTTAATTCTGTTTTTCAGTGAAGGTGGGGTTGCTTTTGTTTCACTTGTGCAATTTCATATTCTTTCTTAAGAGGGTCCTCTGGCTTTGTTCATTTTTGAGGTTGAAGTGTGGGCTGCGGGCTGTACTTATTGCAGTTTTGAGGTTTAATTGAGGGGGAGGCTGTGATTCAGAATCTATATGTTGATTCCAGCACCCTCCTACAAGTGTATGGGCACACTGGAACCTATTTCCCACTTCCTTACAATCTGTTTGTGCTGCAGTATGTAGGTTTGGTCCCTGGATCAGAAGGACATAAAAAGAGGAAAG
>NW_006945211.1:2109-3153 GCF_000164805.1 Carlito syrichta | reverse complement strand
GGTGGAGAGCGCCCGCGCAGTGCCGGAACCGGCCCCGCCCTCCGGCCCCAGCCTCGGAGGCGCCGTGGATGGGAGAGCGTCGCCCCTGCACACCGGCTTTGCTGGAGGGAGCGCCCCCCCCCAAAGGTCAGAAAAGAACTTCCCTTTCTGGACCCGGGAACACCCCGCCTTCCAGTTACACCCCCCTCCCGCCCCCCATACACACAGGCGTCAACCCTCAGGTCCAGGAGGGCTGGCCCTGCCCTGTGAGCGGTCCCGGATTTACGGAGGAAGGCTCCGAGCTGGGAGGGGGCGTGTGTGGCCGAAGGTCCTTGATCCGGTGGAGGGGGACGTGGGCTTGGGGAAAGCCCGGGGCACCGGCGAGAGTCGCAGTCTTGACCGTGTCACCAGCTCACGGTTTGACCTTTAGCCACTCGTCATCTCTGGGTGTAGTTTCTGATTTGTAGAATGAAGGGGCTGATCTCGGTGAGCCCTAAGAGTCTTTTCGATTTAAAAAAGTCATGATTCGGCCCAGTCGATGTTTTGGTCTGCATACCCTTGCTGATGAGGGAGGGGCGTACCTCATCAACAAGGGTACCTGCATGATCGGTGTTTATATACCTAACCCTGAATGGTACCCCTCAGCTTTATTATCAACAAATTAATTAATTAAAAAAAGATAATGGTCTTTAGTTCCATGTTGCTGCAAAAACCATGATTTTATTTTTGACTGAATAGTATTCTATTAATTTATCTAGTCATCTATTGATGGACACTTATGTTGATTCCATATATTTGCTATTGTGACTAGTGCTGTGATAAATATCTGAATACACATAACTTTTTGATCTAACAATGTCTTTTCCTTTGGGTATATACCCGGTAGTGGACTTGCTTGCTGGATGGAATGGTATTTCTATTTTCAGCCTTTTGAGAAATCTCCATACTGTTTTCTAAAAGGTCATACTATTAAATAATTTACATTCCCATCAACAGTGTATAAGCGTTCCCTTTTCTTTGCATCCTCGCCAACATCTGTTATTTTTTGACTCTTTAATAATACCA
>NW_006945211.1:0-607 GCF_000164805.1 Carlito syrichta | reverse complement strand
TTAATGTTCTATTTATGACTCAGGCAACCAAACAAAGTAATGAGATTCTGTGTTACCAGTAGCTGTCACATTTTTGTTTCACCTTGTTGTGCTTAAATATTAGCTTTTTTATTAAGCCACATTAGAGGATTTTACAATACCAAATTGTTTATATACTACTGGTTTTCTGCTGCCTGACGGTAGGGTATGTTTCACTCATTAATGTGGGTAATATTTGACATTGTTGGAAAGAGCTGAAAGAAAATTCAACAGGAAGGTGGCATACACATACTGAAATCCTTCTTTCCTGTGTGTTCCCAATATAAGGTTTCCTGTATATATAAGGAGGGAACCCAAAAAGACCAGAATTATCTTTTGGAGGGTGGGTCCCTTCAAGTACAGGCTTCTTCATACAGATAATAGTTCTAGGAACCTTTCGGCATCAGTGTACCAACTAGCGTTGTTCTGAGAGATGATCTGAGGAAGAAACATCCCAAGTTGTGGCAAACAGGTGACTGGTTCTTCCACCATGATAAGGCACCTGCCCACACTACACTGTATTGCATCAAATGGAAAGTCCTTTGAAGGCAACTGAAATTTAAACATGTAAGAATAAATACACAGTTTT
>NW_006945210.1:6279-10384 GCF_000164805.1 Carlito syrichta | reverse complement strand
AAAGTGTCTTACAGCACTCAAAAGTGATCAAGTTCAGCTCATGATTGAGAACATATGGAAGTCTGTTCTTTGTTTCCGTGATAAATCACTGAAAAATGACCTACCTCATATCCATCAAACATTCTTCAAAAATCCTTAAATCTCTCCTTTTTTTAATGACTTCATAGTATTCCACTGTGTATACACCACGTTTATTATATCCATTCCAGCTTTGACGGGCAACAGTGTTGGTACCATGTCTTTTGCAACTGTGATTATAGCTGCAAAACACATACTTGTGCAGGTATCTTTTCGGTAAAGTGATTTGAGTTCCTCCAGGTATATTCTCTACAGGGGAATTACTGACTCACATGGTAGGTCAGTGCCATGTCCCTTTAGAAACCTCTACACACTTTTCCAAAGATGTTGCTCTGCTTTTCAGTCCACATGCAGTGCAGAAGTATTTATTTTTTCCCAAATCCTTATCCACCTCTATTATTGTTTGTTTTATTATTGATTGCCAGTCTTACAGGGGGTTTTTGGTATTTCAAAGTGGTCTCATTTGCATTTCTTTGATGATGAGTGAGGCTGAGCAATTTTCATGTGTCTGCTGGCTGACCGTATCTCTTCTTATGAAAATGTCTAATCACGTATTTTGCACACTTTTCAAAGGGAATGTTTGTCTGAATTTTCTGAATGTTTGAGTTTCTTGTAGATCCTAGATGTTATGCTTTTTTACAGATATATAGTTGGAGAATAGTTTTTCCCATTCTGTTGGCTCTATCCCTGCGTATCTGATGGTTTCTTTTGTTTTGCAGTAGAATATTAATTTGATAGATTCCACTTGTCTAACTTTCTTTTTACGGCATAGGTATTTAGGGTTCTAAAGAGGAATTATTTTCCGGTTCCAGTTTCCATAATGGCGTCTCCTATGTTTTCTAAGGTTATTATAATTTGGTGTTTTACGTTTATATCTTTGATCCATTTAGTGTTAATGTGTATGGTGATACTTAGGGGTCTGTTTCAACCTTGTGCATGTGTTCAGACTTTTCCCAGCCCCAATACTGAATATGTTCTCCATTACCCAGTGGATCTTGGAGCTTTTTTCCAAGATGAGTTGGTGGATAATTTGAGTATTTCATTCTCTGTCCTGAATCATTGACCTATGGACCTATTCTTGTACCAATACCAGGCGTATAGTAAAGTTTGAAGTCTGGAACAGTCATAGCTCTTGGTTTGTGTCTTTTGATAAGAATTATTTGACTATTCTTGATTGTTTATGGTTTCATATGAATTCTTTTTCTTTCTTTATTTGTTTTTTTTTTGAGTTGGAGTTTCATTCTGTCTCCCAGACTGGAGTGCAGTGGCCGCTCCCGGCCACCGAAGCCTCAACCTGATGGGCTCTGGTGATCCTTCAGCCTAAGCCTTTCAATTAGACTGAATGACAGTCATGTGCTAGCATGCCTGGCTGATTTTTTGATTTATAGGAGAGATGAGGTCTCGCTGCCGAGGCGGGTCTCGAACCTGCGGGTCAGGTAATCCATTCACCTCATCCTCCTAATGGCGTGGGATTACAGGCTGAGGCACCGAACCCGGCTCATATGACTTCTTTATTGTAATTTCCAGGTCTGAGAAGAATGATGTTAACTTAATAGTTATTTCATTGAATCTGTAGATTGTCTAAAAGGCTAATTTTTACATTAAAGAAGTAAGCAAAGTCAGGGAAACCAGCATGTCAAATTGTCATTTATGACATCAGCCTGAGAACTTTGATATCATACTGGTACGGGCCTTGACTACTGAACAATCCTTAGGCTTCAAGGGCTTGTGTACAGTCCTCTGCCAAATACGTTTGACATGGTGAATTTCATTCCGAAGAATTGAATAAAACCATGTTTCCACACCTATCCAAAAACTTATTCAGGGATAGGTGACCATTCAAGAATCCACTAAACGAGGTAGCTTTTTTATTGTAAAGCAGTATTTATTGAGAGGACAGAGAAACTCCCAAACTGGGAGAGGATCTGAGGGGGTTTCCCAGGAGGTACTCTTTTATTATTATGGTCACTGAATCCTTTTGGAGCTTGGTTATAGCACAACCACATTCTATTTTACCACTTTCTGTAGTTTAGAATGTGTTGGCTGTTTTTACTATTATGTAACAATCTTTGAGCCTTTTTTTAAAACAGGATTTGAACACTGCTTTAGTTAAGATCATCGTCAATTTTTCAGAATTTCCAATTATTTAAATTTTTATTCTAATGTGGAGCCCAAATACTTACTACTTTGTAAATCTCCATGTTATTTTGGTTTATTTATATTTGACCCCAAATTCTCTTTTTACTGTGTGCCTCAATTTAAATGCTTGGTGATTAAAAGTATCAGTTTAATTGGATCCTTTGTTGCAGAGTACACCATTGTGACTTAGGTAGAGAAAATACTAGGGGATTCAAAGGAAATACTCCTTTAAAAATATAAATTGGAATAAAATATAAAGGGAATGTGATTTTATATTTCCTTCGAATGCATAAGGAAACTTTCTGTAAGGATTGCATGTTTGTAACATTTAATCAAAATTAAAAAGCAGAAAACAAAGAGTGCAGCAAGAAAATGCACACACATTTTCAGAATGGAAAAAGCTGTATTAAATTATGATAATGTTTTATTTTCTAAATTTTTTTAGATTTATTATGCATTCTTCCTTCAGAATAGCACGTAGGTACACTGAATCTCCAGGTTCAGTTATCTAAGAATGATATTGATCTGAAATCTCAACAAGTGTCAATTTAGGCAGAATAACTCATTCAGAATTATTGTGAGAAACACTGCAGTTGTCAATTTTGAAGGCAGATTTATACCATGTATACTAACGTATTAAAAGGAAAAAGAGTTATCATTGGAGTATTATACACTTCTTAAAAAATCAGTCCCTGCAAAATGAACATTTCTAGGCACAACTTTGAATTGTAATCATTGTGAAAGAAAAAATAAAAAATAGAATAAACAAATGAAGTCAGTTGCATGCTTTACAGTTTTCATGTATTTATTTATTTATTTATTTTAATTTTTAAAAAGATGTGAGGTACAATTCAGAGTTAGATATACAAACATTGATTATGCAGCGTCCCTGATAGATGAGGTATACTCTTCGATTTCTTAGCCTCATCCCTGCACTGCTAATCTCACCCTCTCCATGAACATTTTTCCATGACTACCAATCACTTTCTTACAAAACTATAAGTGATCAAGTTCAGCTCTTGAGTTAAAACATTTGGAACTCTGTTCTTTGTTTCTGTGATAAATCACGGAAAATGACCTACCTCATATCCACCAAACGTTCTGCAAAATCCTTATATCTGTCCTTTTTTAATGGCTGCATAATATTCCACTGTGTATATTCCACATTTATTTTATCAATTCCAGCTTTGATGGGCAAAAGTGTTGGTAACATGTTTTCGCAATTGTGATTAGAGCTGCAAAAAACATACTTGTGCAGGTATCTTTTCGATAAAATGATTTGTGTTCCTCCAGGTATATTCTCTATAGGGGAATTACTGACTCACATGGTAGGTCAATATCTTGTCCCTTTAGACACCTCCACACTCTTTTCCAAATATGTTGCTCTACTTTTCAGTCCACATGCAGTGTAGAAACACATATTTTTCCCCAAATCCTTAACTGCCTCTGTTATTGTTTGTTTTATTAATGATTGCCAGTCTTACAGATGGTATTTCAAATTGGTCTCATTTGCATTTCTTTGATGATGAGTGAGGTTGAGCAATTTTTATGTGTCTGCTAGCTGCCCGTATTCCTTCTTATGAAAAGTGTCCAATCACGCATTTTGCACACTTTTAAAAGGGAATGTTTGCCTGAATTTTCTGAGTGTTTGAGTTTCTTGTAGATCCTAGATGTTATGCTTTTTTATAGATATATAGTTGGAGAATGTTTTTCCCATTCTGTTGGCTGTATCCCTGCGCTTCTGATGGTTTCTTTTGTATTGCAGAAGAATATTAATTTGATGAGATCCCACTTGTCTAATTACTTTTTATGGCATGGGTATTTAGGGTCTGAAGAGGAATTAGTTTCGGGTTCCAGTTTCCATAAATGGGGACTCCTGTGTATTGTA
>NW_006945210.1:0-4658 GCF_000164805.1 Carlito syrichta | reverse complement strand
TTGTTGCAGAGTACAGCATTATGTCTTAGGTAGAGAAAATACTGGGAGATTCAATGGAAATATTCTTTTCAAAATATAAATTGGGTTAAAATATAAGAGGAATGTGATTTTATATTTTCTTCAAATATATAAGGGAAAATTTTCTCTAAGGATTGCACATCTGTAACATTTAATCAAAATTAGCAAGCAAGAAATACAGAGTGCACCAAGAAATAGTACAATAATATTAATAATTGAAAAAACTGTATGAAATTACGATACTGTTATATTTCTAAAATTTTTAAGATTTGTTATGAATTCTGCCTTCTGAATAGCACTTAGGTACACTGAATCTCAGGTTTCTTTTTTCTAAGAATGATATAGATCTGGAATCTTAACAAGTGTCAATTTAGGTAGAATAAAACATTCAGAAATTATGTGAGAAAATTTGTAGTTGTCAATCTTGAAGGCAGAATTATACCATGTATTCCAATGTATTAAAGGGAAAAGGAGTGACGTTTTGAGTATTATTCAATTCTTAAAAAATCAATCCCTGCATAATAAACCTTTCTAAGCCCAACCATGAATTGTAACCATTTTTAAATTAAAAAATATATTAGAATAAACAAATAAAGTCAGTTGCAGGTTTTACAGCTTTCATTTATTATTTAATTATTTCTTTATTTATTTAAATTATTTTTAAAATGTGGGGTACAATCCAGAGTTAGATATACAAACACTGCTTATGCAGGGTCCCTGGTTGATGAGGTATGCCCCTCCTTTCCTTAGCAGTATCCCTCCACTGCCAATCTCACCATCTCCCTAAACAGTTTTCAACTACTGCCAATCACTTGCTTACAGCACTATGAGTGATCAAGTTCAGCTCATGAGTGAGAACATATGGAACTCTGTCTTTTTTTCTTTGATAAATCACTGAAAATAACCTACCTCATATCCATCAAACATTCTGCAATATCCTTCTATCTGTCCTTTTTAATGGCTACACAATTTTCTACTGAGTATATACCACATTTATTTTGTCTTTTCCAGCTTTCATGGGCAACATGGTTCGTACCATATTTTATTGAAATTGTGATTAGAGCTGCAAAAAACATACTTGTGCAGGTATCTTTTTGGTAAAATGAATTTGACATCATCCAGATATATTCTCGACTGGAGAATTACTGAGTCACATGGTAAGTCAATATCTTGTTCCTTTACAAACCAACACACTGTTTTCCAAAGATGTTTCTCTACTTTCAAGTTCACATGCAGTGTGGAAGCATTTATTTTATCTCAAATCCTTACCTGCATCTGGTATTGTTTGTTTTATTAATCATGGCCAGTCTTACAGGGGGAATGTGGTATTTCAAAGTGGTTTCATTTGCATTTCTTTGATGATGAGTGAGGCTGAGCAATTTTCATGTGTCTACTGGCTGCCCATATCTCTTCTTATGAAAAGTGTCCAATCACGTATTTTGCACAATTTTCAAAGGGAAAGTTTGTCTGATATTTCTGAGTGTTAGAGTATTTTGTAGATCATAGATGTTATGCCTTTTTACAGCTATATAGGTGGAGAATCGTTTTCCCCTTTCTGTTGGCTGTATCCCTGTTCCTCTGATGGTTTCGTTTGTTTTGCAGAAGTATAATATTTTGATGAGGTCCCACTTATCTAACTTACTCCTTAAGGCATGGGTATTTTGGTCTCTGAAGAGGTATTAGTTTCTGGTTCCAGTTTCCCTAATGGTGTATTCTGTGTTTGTAAGATTACTATATTTTGGTGTTTTACGTTTAGGTCTTTGATCCATTTAGAGTTAATGTGTATGGTGATAGATATTGGTCCTGTTTCAATCTTGTGCATGTTGTCAGCCTTTTCCCAGCACCATTTACTGAATATGTTCTCCATTAACCAGTGGGCCTTGGAGGTTTTTTCAAAGATGAGTTGGTTGAGAATTTGAGGATTTCATTCTCTGTCCTGATCCATTGTACTATGGACCTATTCTTGTACCAATACCAGGCTGTGTTGATTACTGTAAACATATAGTAAAGTTTGCAGTCTGGAATTGCGATAGCTCCTGGTTTGTTTCTTTTGATAAGATTCTTTTGACTATTCGTGATTGTTTATGTGTTTTTGCAAATTCTTTATTGGAATTTCCAGGTCTGAGAAGAATGATGTTAACTTAATGGCTGTTTCATTGAATCTGTAGATTGACTAATAGGCTAATTTTTACATTAGAAGAGGTAAGTAAAGTAAGGAAACAAGAATGTCAAATTGTGATTTATGACAACAGCCTCAGAACTTTGACATCATATGGGAGCGACCTTGACTACAGAGCAATCCTTAGGCTTCAAGCACTTTTGTACAGTGCTTTGCCAAAGGAGGTAGACATGGTCGATTTCATTCTCAAGAAGTGAAGGGAACCGTGTGTTCACACCTATCCAAAAATTTCTCCAGGTATAAGTGATCATTCAAGAATCCTCTAAATGATGTAGTCTTTTTTTTTTAAAGCAGTGTATGTTGAGAGGACAAAGAAACTCCCAAACTGGGGCGAGGTCCTGTAGTGTTTTATTATTAGGGTCACAGAGTCCTGTTGAGGCTTTGTTATAGCACAACCAAATAATATTTTAGCACTTTCTTTAGTTTAGAAACTTTAGGATGTATTGAGTATTGTGTAACAACCTTTGAGCAGTTTATCCTAAAGGATTTGAACATTGGTTTTGCTATATCATAATCACTTTTCCAGAATTTTCAAAAATCTAAATTTTTATACTAATGCAGAGCTCAAATACTTATAACTTTGTAAATCTCCATGTTATTTGGGATTATATATATTGGTCTCCAAATTCTCTTTTTTCTGTATCCCTCATTGTAAATGCTTGTTGATTAAAAGTATCAGAATAATCGGACACTTTATTGCAGAGTACAGCAATATGTCTTAAGTAGACAAAATACTTGGAGATTCATTGGAAGTATTCTTTTAAAAATATAAATTTAGGAACAAGATGGTGACGGCATAGTTAAACTGGTGAGATTCTCTGAACGTGAGCTCTCAAAAAAGCTATTACTTCTCTTCCCCCATCCCCCAGCCCACCACCAACCATGGTGGTGCCAGGCCCAGGAACTTCAGTCCCATACAGGGCCAGATATTGCGGCCCCCTACTGCTGCTGTTCCACTGTTCATGTGGGAGTCTCCAGTCCCAGCCCCCTCCAACTCCCTCCCTGGCTGCATTGTCTCCAGCCCAACACCAGGCACCAAGCCGCTGTCACACAGGGAGGCTCTGGGCACCCACCCCTCAAACATACCAGTCCCATTCCTGGCTGAAGTACCCTGTGGGGGACCCAGAGCCACTCTCGCCACACAGCGCCTGCCCTTTGGAGCTTTGGAGCTCTGGAACTCCGGGCCCACCCTGGCTGAGGCACTCAACGTGTGACCCCAAGCTGGGGGACCCAGACAAGCAGAGAAAAACAGATCTGCTTAAACTACCTTGCCATTCTCCAGGCAGAGACTTCCATTGCCCCACCCACCTATCAACAAACTTTACCTCGTTTCCTAAGGCAACAGCATGAAACAGGAGACAAAGCCCCACCTCTACGTTGCAACGAGAAACAAAAAGGAGAGGCCGGAATCGGAGATCAGAGAAGTGACTTTAGTCTGATGGCTTATTTTGACATATGATTTTATCATTAAAACTGTTGGTTTAGATCACGTTTGTTGTTTACCTTCTGACTTACACTGTTTCTCGATTTTATTGGCCTGTCTCTGTGTAGATATCAGTACTCTTTAGGGAATCTTTCTTCCGTGTCTTTCTTCACTTCTTCCCAGCCCTATGTCTCTTTCTCACCTGATAGTTGGTATGTGTATCTGTTTTCCCTCTCACATTTCTCTCTTTTGCTTATTTTGACTTATGATTTTATCATTGAAACTGTTGGTTTAGATCACGTTTGTTGTTTACCTTCTGACTTACACTGTTTCTCGATTTTATTGGCCTGTCTCTGTGTAACTATCAGTACTCTTTAGAGAATCTTTCTTACGTGTCTTTCTTCACTTCTTCCCAGCCCTGTGTCTCTTTCTCACCTGATAGTTGGTATGTATATCTGTTTTCCCTCTCAAACTTCTCTCTTTCACTTTTTTTGACTTACAATTTTATCATTGTAACTGTTGGTTTAGATCACGTTTGTTGTTTACCTTCTGACTTACACTGTTTCCCGATTTTATTGGCCTGTCTCTTTGTAGCTATCTGTACTCTTTAGGGAATCTTTCTTAAGTGTCTTTCTTCACTTCTTCCTGGCCCTGTGTCTCTTTCTCATCTGATAGTTGGTATGTATATCTGTTTTCCCTCTCGCACTTCTCTCTTTCTAACTCCCTATTGACCCCCCTTCCTCCATTATTTTCCTCTTTTATACACCCCTTTTTAAATCTAGAGACCAAGACTACATACTGCTGAATAGACAGTCTGTAAAGTAGAGGGAAAAGTGAACAAAGCCAGAAGACCCTCATAAGGAAGAACAGGACATTGCAGAAGAGAAATAAAAGCAACCTCATCTTCCCTCAAAAACAGAATTGAAGAAGGGGAGGGAAAGGGGGAGAAGGAGAAAAATCTACAGAAATGAAGAAAAACCAAAAGAAGAGTATGGTTCTCTCCCTGACGCCTGGGAGAGCAGACACTGAGAAAACTGA
>NW_006945209.1:0-1073 GCF_000164805.1 Carlito syrichta | reverse complement strand
TAGCAAGTGATATCACCACCTGCTGGGGAACCAAGGGAGTAAACCTACAACCCCCACTGCATGGAAAGACGTCAAGGCAGGGGGAGGTGGTTTTCAGATTACCTATACAGCTGTTGGTGCACACCTGGATCTGCAGAAAGACTGTGAATCACAGCTCTCTCCTTAATTAAATCCCAAAGCTACAAAAAGTCTGCCATCAACGCAGAGCCCAACTTCAGAACTGAACAAAGGAAGAGGAAATATATTAGGAAGAATAGGAGATTGAACAAACGGAAGTAAAAGAAACCCCTCCACCTCTGAATAATAGAATTAAAGAAGACGGGGACGTGGAGGGAAGTGAAAAGGAGGGAGGGAAAATCTGCAAAAATGAAGAAAACCCAAAAGCAACAAACCCAGGCATCAAGGCATTAATAGAGAGAATTAAAAATATTGAGGAGAGACGAGAGGAAAATAGGAAGGATCTGATGACAGAAATAGCAGCAGTAAAGAATACTGTGATGGAAATAAATAACAAACTAATTAGCATGGAAAGCAGAATTATCCAAGCAGAAGAAAGAATCTCAGAACTTGAAGACCAAAATACAGAACTAACCCAAACTGTCAAAAACATAGTAAAGAAGCTAAAAAACTCAAAACAAAACCTTCAGGAGATGAATGATTACTTCAAAAGACACAATCTGAGAGTAATTGGCCATCCTGAGGCAGAGAGAGAGTCAGAGGTCACATTGGAACAAACATTCCATGACATCATCCCAGAAAACTTCCCTCATCTCATCACTGATGCAAAAATTCAAGGACAAGAAATTCATAGAATCCTTGCAAGACAACAATGAGAAGACCAACTCCCAGACACATAATAATTCGCCTAAACAAAGTAGCTATAAAAGAAAAAATCCTAAAGGCAGGAAGATAAAAAGGCCAGACTACCCACCAGGGAAGACCCGTTAGAATAGCAGCACATTTATCCACAGAAACACTTCAGGCAAGGAGAGCCTGGAGCCCTATCTTCAAAGATCTAAAAGATAAACAATTTAAACCAAGATTAACCTACCCAGCCAAACTAAGCTTCCTTA
>NW_006945208.1:0-9609 GCF_000164805.1 Carlito syrichta | reverse complement strand
TGAAGCTTAATGATGTTGAGGGATATTATCCCTTTTAAATTAGTAATAAACTTATGAGCATAATGCACAGCTAAGAGGTTGAATATCTTCTCTTTTTATTTGGGTAATTTCAGAAGCAATTATTTCATATCATAGGGCAATTTATTTATGAATTTCTCATTGCAGAAACAGAAATGTTTTTAATTAGAAATAACCAATCTAATTTCATTTTTCCATTCAGGCACAGATACTGTAATGACAGTCATAATAAATGCAAAATTCCCAAGTAAAATATTTAATTTATCATTTTTAGCCCAAACAACTTACCAATTTTCATCACAAATTCTAGAACTTTTATGTTATTGGGGAGGTTGATAATGAGTCATAACAAAATTTAACTTTTGAGAAATGCCAGGTATTTAATCAATTGTATTTAGTTTAATTTTGAGAGGTATTAACATTAACTCCATTATTTTAAAAATATACAAGAATGAACGCATCTTCAGTTTTAGACATGGAGCTGTAGATGTTACAAAAGTTTATAAAGCCTTTTTTTCAAAGCAGATATTTTAAAGTATCATTTTATAAACAGGACAACATTCACATTTTATAAGATTGGAAGATTTGATCTGAACAAGATTCAGACCACTTTAGAATTCCAATGAAATTTTGGTTCACTTAGTGTTGGAAGCCGGCCATGGAGGCCCACTGAGCATTAGGGATCAGGGAGGGCTGTGGACCCCGAGACCGCTAGGATGTGTTCGGGAGTCATTGACCCCATTTTCCTCCTCCTTTTACCATGCAGCACAAATAACCTAAAAAAAACTCTGCTGATCTAAGCTGAAGGCTCTGTGACTGTGACAAACATGGCTCACTCTAAAAACCCATTGTTCCTGTTTCCCATAAAACTGTGGTTTCAGCTTAGGTATTAGATATAATTCAAATTCAGGTCACATTTGGGAACCCTTTGTACGGTACAAGCTTCTTTATAAGATTTAAAGGTATATTTATAAAATTAGTATATACTTATGGAGAGCTGTTTTCAGCTTTTCAATGGTATAAATGACTATCTAAAATTATCAAAAATGGCCCAGCACAAAGTTTGGGCTGGGCCACATTCCTGAGGGCCCAGCGTGTACTTTGGACTGGACTACATTCTTTTAGGCCGGCTTTAGCTACAGTTAGTATAGGGTTTTTTCTACCTATTATAAAAATTAAATTTATTTTATTCATAAAAAGTATTATAACATAGGTCATACGGCGTCAGGAAATCATGTTAGTTCAAGCATAATCAATCATGATATTTTGAGGTTTAATAAGAATATAGTTAACTTTAAAAATTTCATTGTCTCCATTTTCTACTATTGTGGTTTTGGCCTTAGTACATTTACAGTTTATATTTGGGTTTTAGAAGCTTTGCTGCTGATGATCAGCTTTATATATTAGGATTAAAAATTAAAAACTTTCATAGAAATTAGGATAGATATATAGGCCTTTAAAATAGCCATTTTGTTAAGAGATTGTAGTCTATGGTTCCAAAAGGTGGCCCACTGTAAACCTTGGACTGGGCCACCTCCTGTAGAGCCCAGCATGATCTCTGGACTGGGCCACATTCTTTAGAAATTGGCTTAAGCTATAACTAAGAGCTTCCGTAACATTGTATAAGTAGTATTAGCATAAAATAAAAAGGTAATAAAGTTTAAGTTAGTCATCATGGGTATTACATGAGCTTTAAAAGTTATTGATTATCAGGACATCATTAAGCTAACAAGGATTGTTACATTACTTTTTAAAAAACATTAACTAACAAAGAAAGCAATGAGACAATCTTGGGGTTTGTCCCTCCTCACACCTAAACATCTGGTGGGTGGGGGATATCCCTCCTAAACCTGGCTTTGTGTTCACGTAAAAGACTTGTGAAACTGTCTGTCTAAAATTTAAAGATAAATACCTGCTATAACTCTCAATAAATGGCTTCTGCTCATTTCACTAAACAGTTGTCCACTTTCTTTCTTTCTCTCTCTTCCTCTTTATATCTATCCCTCCATCTTTATTTCTTTTAATATCTATCCCTACTACGAAATAGGCTTCTACAATAGACAAAGTCCAGTCTCTTTCTTTCTCCCCCTTTTTCTCTTTCTTTCTTTTAATATCTGTCCCTACAGATTCACCAACACCACCACATCTTCCAAAAAACTCCCCAAAATTTACAGGGGCTGGCCCCCCACAACTTAGATCCCTCTTCTGTTCTTCTTACCTTCCCTCTGCTGATTCTCTCTTTCCTCAGCTGCTTCCTCTGTACTCTCCTCCCTCCTGTGCCTTACTCCTGGCATTTGCACCTCAGATGTTCTTTTGCACAAGGGGATCTGCTTTATTCAACCATGGTCATTGTCATTGTGAAACTGGAGGATAGCAATGAATATTTCATATGTCGCACTTAAGGTTCTTCATCTGTATTATGAGTTTTGCTTCTTTGTACACATCCATAGGCACTTATTGATGCTTATTGATTGTCCAGTAAGACTGTATTATGACTGATTTTGAGAATTTTCATACCCTCTGCAGTGTCTAGTACTATATTTCATTGATTCTAATATTTCCTTTTTCTTACATTTTAACTTTTTAAAATCTAAAAGCAGCACATGATCAATGTGCATTATGATTTAGTGGCAGGTTTTTGTTTTTAATCTTTCTTTCTTGCTTGTGCATCTCACAATCAATGGTGTCTTAGATTTGATGAAATGTAGAAGTAAAAAATATAGATAGATTGATTACCTGTGTAACATGCAGACTTAGGAAGAGTATTCTTTTTTTCCTTAGGTGGCTTTTTCTCCATGTCCAATTTTGGTCTCTCTTCTCACTAGTTTTTTCCACCCTGGCTTCCTTTCACTGTGGTTCTACCTGTTCTTAGGACACTGTCATGACTGAACATCCTGGAAAATACTCAGATAATTTTATTAGTAATTTGATGACCAACATTCAATTGTAATGAATTGGGAAAGGTACAAGTTTTTAAAAACTGAAGACCAAAGTTCAAGTATGGTTTTACTCTTCACGAGTATGTGTATTTAGAATCCAATAATTATTTTCAGAGCTTCAAATTATACATCTAAAGAATAGAAATAATATGAATAATTTCTTCATTACAAGATTGTTAGGACAATTTATAAAAAGCACTGTACCAGTACAAATACTGAAAATGAAATTTATATAATGCAAATTTATGAGTTAGTAGATTAAAATAGGCTTTATCCCAGTTACTTCAACTCTTGGGATCATTATATGCAGAGTTTTGTCTAATTCCTCGCTTTCACAAAGAAAATACTGAGGTAAGGTGGGGGTCAGGTGGTGGGGGCAGGGTAAGCTAACAATTAATGTTCTTCATATGTTTGTTTTAGTTGCTTGGTTGAAGCAACCAAATCTTACCTTATTATTTATTTGTTAGGCTCCGTGTTATATACATAGACTTAAAATAGAATTTGCACATGAATGTACATTTTAATAGAGCCTTCCCTCCCACAGAAAGAGCCTATAGGTATAAGCTAGTGCTCACTGGAAACACACACACAAACACACACACACACACACACACACACACAAACACATACACATCATTGTAATAATTGTGAGTGGGTCCTACTACCTAGTTCCACATATTCATGAAGGGGAAATAATATAAAATTAATTTAATTAAATGGGTTCAGTCACACAGCTACTTTCATAAGGAGAACATTTTTTCCCACTTTAAGAAAGACTTCATATATTTTCACCTTGAAATGTCATCTTACTGCTCACCAGTGAAAAATAAGTTTCATGGGAGAACATAGGTACTACTGCATAAAACAAAAGTATTCGGTCTTTTTCATCTCAACTGGTTAGGACATTTATAGTTATTTGAGCATTTTATGATACTTGTCTTTTACTGTTTTCTATAATACTTATTTCTGGGCCTGGTGTGATGGCTCATGCCTGAAATCCTAGCACTTAGGGAGGCTGAGGAGGATTACTCAAGGTCAGGAGTTCAAGACCAGTCTGGGGCATCATGGTGAGATCTTCTTTTCTACAAAAAAATATAAAAATTAGTTGGGTGTAGTAGCATATGCTTATAGTTCCAGTTACTTTGGAGGCTGAGGTGGGAGGCTCATTTGAGCCCAGGAGTTCTAGGTTACAGTGAAATAATTGTGCCACTGCATTCCAGCCTGGGTGAGTGAGTGAGACCATGTCTCTTAAAAAAAAAAAGCTTATCTTATTAGTTTTCACAATTTCAAAAACATACAATAAGGATAAAAAATAAATTGTTATTGTTGTGTCTTAAAAACACAGAATACTTTCATGGTAATTAAAACAGTACTGTTGAATACAGACTCCATTGTTATAGTGACAATAAACTCAAGATTCTTTTAAAAGGTAATATGTTTAGTGTGTGTTGTTTTTGAGGATAGGTATACTGTCAAATGGCAGGAATAAAGAAAAGGAGGAAGTGCTATAATTACAGGCTTGTGCTGGTGAAAAGGGGAATTGGAGAGGGAATTCTTAGTTATTATTCGAAAATTCTGTTTTTCTCCTACACTTTAGCTGCCAGTGGAAAGTCTTTCAATATCTCATTTAAGTCACTTTTTTCTCAAAGACCAAAGGTTGTGACTATAACATGAACATTTTCACATTTAATAATATGCTGGGGTTGAAGAAATTTTCCCATCTCAATTTATTATTAACTGCAGCAAACACATCAGGCTTACTTGATATTAACTATTATACAAAGTGATTTTTGTGTGCTGACTCATTAACATGTTAACACATTTTAGCATAATGACATATTATTCATGCGATAAACTGCATTAGCATTTCCATTAATGGAAGCATCATTTTTTTATTTGCTCAGGCCAGAAACATTGGTGTAATTCTAGACTCTTCTCTTTGTCTCCCAAAGAGAAAGCTCAGAGATCCTGTAGGCCTCTTCTCAGAATAAATCTGAAGTCTGTCCAGCTTTTATCACTTGCATAGATTCCTCCTCGATCCAAACACCATCATCTTTTGACTACATTGTGTGAATAGTCTCCTTACTGGTATCCCTGTTTCTGTCTTTGCTCCACACCCTCCATACTAGTCAGTTTTCAGTAAGTAGGGGATACAATTAAAATGTAAATATTGGCCCAGTGCAGTGGCTCATGCCTGTAACCCTAACACTTTGGGAGGCCAAGGCCAGTGGATTGTTTGAGCCTAGGAGTTCAAGACCATCCTGGGCAACATTATGAGACTTCATCTTTATGAAAACAACAAAAAATATTAGCTGGGTGTAGGTAATGCTCCCTAGTCCCAGCTACTCTGCAGGCTGAGGCAGGAGGATCACCTCAAAACAGAAAGTGGAAGTTGCAGTGAGCCATGATCATGCCATTGCACTCCAGCCTGGGTGGCAACATGAGATGCTGACTCAAACAAACAAACAAATAAACAAAACCCCTCCAAAATGAATCTTATTGTGTCTCTCCTTTGTCCCAACCTCTTCCAGAGGTGGGTATCTCTCTCAGAGTAAAGCCAAGCCAAAATTCTTTTTTTGTTTTTGTAAAGAGGAGTTGCATAATGTTTCCCAGGCTGGTGTTGAACTCTTGGGCTCAAGCAATCCTCTGGCCTTGGTCTCCCAAGGTGCTAGGATTACAGGCATGAGCCACCACACCAGGCCTATATTTACATTTAATTGTATCCTCTACTTTGTCTCACAGGGCCCTATGTGATCATCCCCCACCACACACACACACACACACACACACACACACACACACACACACACACACACACACACCTTACTTTCTATAAGTCCTTCCTCATCACTCTGCTCCATTCACTGACCGTTTTTTGCTGTTCCTGGAACTTACCAGGAACACTTCTTTCTCAAGGCCTTGGCAATTACTGTCCCCTCTACTTTGAAGGTCCTCACCATAGAAATAGAAAAGGCCAACTCTTCACTTTCTTCAAGTTCTCATGAAGTTCTTTTCAGTGAGACCTTCTCTGATCACCTTGTCTAAAACTTCAAATCCCCTGCTCATCAACAGTTTCTATATTTTCTCTCTGCTTTTTGTTAATTTTATCTTTAGCACTCATCATTAATGCATGTATGTACATGTGTATTTATCTGCTTACTGGAACACAGACTTTATGAAGAAGAAATGTTTGTCTTTTTTTTTCTTCTTTATATTCTATCCCTTGTACCAAGAGCAGGGCCTGGCATGTAGATTACCTTCAATAAATATTTGTTGAATCCTATTCATTAGGTACAGCTATTACCCCCAGTTCAATCCTATCATTAGGTACAATTATTATCCCCATTTATAGATAAGAAAGTTAAGGAGTAGAAGGATTAAGCAAAAGTATTCAAGGTCAAACAAGCAAAACAAATCAGAGCCAGAATTCAAATAAAAAATCTTGGCTCTATTGTTTATGCTGAAATTACTTTATGACATGGCTTACATACTTGAGTGACCGCAAAAATTAATTGGAAGAAGAAAGTTACATATAGATTCATCTGTCTCTTGACTTTTCTTCAATATGCTTTCTTTTCAGTTAAATGGAAAAACTGAGTCATGTTTGGCTTTGACAGCATAGTCAGATACAGTAAAACTTCTTTCTCCCATCAGTCTTTAATTTCTTTTGTAAAAAATTTGTGAGACTTTTTTTTACATTTAAATTTTTTTCCAAAAGAAAATGCCCATGTAGACATTTGAATCACAATAATAAAGTAACATATTCACAATGGCAAAAAGTTAACACTAAGGACAAATATAAAATGTAAACATGTATTGAATGTCTGCTATGTGCTGTAGTAAGTAGGCACTGCAAGGACATATTTGGTATTACAAATGAAGTCTAATGGGAAGACAGGCACATACGCTGACCATTAAAATTATGCATTTTTTAAGTTTCACAATAGGCTATGAACAATTCTAAACTGTAATTTAGAAGAAGAAATGCCAAACTGAAATCTGCTGATGGCTGAAGCAAGGCCTTGGAGAGTGAGTTGTGGGGCAGATAGATGACAGTGGTTGAAAGGGATGAAACATCTCAGCAGTGAAGAAATAGTTTCTCAAATATGAGGTGGGAGAAGGCTCATGATAAATGTGACTTACCTCACAGTTTTGCCTTAGAGGATGAGAAAGAATTATTAAATATTTTATTTCTATAGAATTAAAATGACAGGCAAATTAGTTACTGGAAGAATATGTTGAATTTAACTTGTAAATAAGATATCATTACTTGGCCAAATGCATCATATAGAAAATTGCCAAGATCATTTCCCCCAGACTATCTTAATCTGTTCTTTCATAGGATTCAAGTTGCCGGGTACTGACAAACCAGATCCAGAAATTCTGTTTTCCAAGTTTTTTTTTTTTTTTGCTAATATACTAAGCCAATTCAAACTTCCTATACTTAACAGCTCAAAAAAAAATAATGCTATTTATTCTGTGTCTGTTTAGTGTGCTTGTCATCCTCATGTGTATTTTTTGTGTGTTTTCTTACTCCCAACCCTCTCAACTCATTCCTATGAAAAGTGTTTTCTAGCTCATTATTTCCCTTATTTGACAAGGTCACTCTGAACTTCCTGCCAAACCATTGGCAGTATTATCTAGCTTAGTGACAGACTCCCTCAGGTCCTTCAATCAGAGGGCACAGTTCCCTTATATGGTGATCATTCTATCAATAGGCAAGCAAAGAAGGAGTAAGATATAGAGATAATACATGCTAAAAAGAAAATAATAGAATAATATGATCACCTGAGGCTGGAGTGGGGGGGGGCAGTGGTGCAATTAGCTTGGATAATGATGGAGACATCTCTGAGAAGATTGAAATCTGGCAGATTTAAATTCTAATGATACCTTCTCAGAAACAAAGAACTGAATACCACATGTTCTCACTCATAAGTGAGACCTGAACATTAATCACATTAGCGCAAAGGAGGAATTGACAGTTGCTGGGCACTGCCAGAGGAGGGAGGGAAGAGGGGGCCGGGCATGTAACAACACAAAGGGTACCTGGTCCTATACCCCAGGAGTGAGGACCAGCTGAAGGCCCAAGCTTCACCTGCGGGCAGCCTATTTGTGAACTTCATTCTTACTTGTACCTCACAACTCTATAGTAAAATAAAATATGATTAAAAAATTGAAATCCAATGATGAGTAGAAGGCAGTCATACAGAAATCTGGGAGAATAGCTAACTAAAGAGAGAGAAAGACCTAGAGGTGGAAATTTACCTGCTTTGTTCAAAGAGCAGAAGGAATGCCAGTATTACTGGAAAGAGGGATAGAGAGTACAAAACGAGGTTTCAGAGTTAGATGAGGACTGAGTGCGCACTCAGAACTGAATTTCATTTAGCACTGAAATTGTTTTTAGGTGCGTCCCAATTATAAATTTACTAGTATTCATCATAGAAAATAACTTGAACCTTCTGTACACTTCATGCTTTATGAAAAACCTGTACATGCATTCTCATTTTACTTATCGTTTCATAGCATCACTGTGAAGTATGCAGGACTGACATTATTTCTGTTATACAGATAAGGAAATTAATGATACATAAATGTTATAAGAGTTACATAAAAATGTCTTCAAAAGGTCTACAACCTTACTCACCTCCCATCCCCCTTCACACACACATGTTCTGGATCCCTATGCTTCATCAGAATTGTCAAAAAGTCAAAAGTGTTTTAGCTTGAATATGAAGTAAACTCATGGTTTTGGTATAAATAGGGCCTCATTATAACTAAAACCAGGAAAACAAAAAGAATTGCTACAATGAATAAAACAACAGGTAACCTCAGTTAGCTCTAATAGCACATTTCTAGAAAAAGAATCTACATGCTCTTTTTGACCACATCTTTGATTCTACTAGATAACTTGTTTATGATTCATATGATGATTACTGTTTGATTAAAGTTTTAAGTCATTCATTCTGGAACATGTATTTGAGGAGTATTGGACAGGGTAAACCAGATGAGAGATGTTGACAATCTGAACTAGGGCAGTGATAGTTGAGGTCTCCTAGCTCAACCACATTTGTCATCAAGCTATGTCAATATTGTATGATCAAGAATAGTTCCCTGTCTTGTTGAAATGATGTCACACGTGACAGCACTTAAAAATTCAAAGACATGAGCTATAGCTATTTTTCTTCTATTTTACATATGTTTATTTTATCAGAAAAATATTAGATTATATTTTATTATAGAATTTCAGTTATATTTAATGCATAACTTTTTCTCTTCTATATGCTTAAAATTTGATTTTTTTAATCATATATTTTCTACAATTAATCATATCAATTTTGTACATAAATTGATCTACAATTTTTAGAATTAAAAAATTGTTTTCTATCAAGAAATACTATGCTACTCTGTTATGGGTTATATTTGTGTTGTGTTTGTATGTTTTATAGCGTAAATTCTTACAAGAATACATTATTACAAGAAGAAAGGAAACAATTTTAAAAATTGAAGAAACAATCTAGACATATTAGCAATAGCCCAGTGTTGAAGCTACCAAGCCCATTTTTTAGAGGTGAGAGATAGCTAATCCCATGTGCTTCCTTTTAAAAAAAATTAAATAAGATATTATATAAAGGTATATTGTTTACTGTCTCAA
>NW_006945207.1:0-629 GCF_000164805.1 Carlito syrichta | reverse complement strand
GGCTAGAGCCTTCTGGTGAAGTGTTTTCATCATGGGGTCCTTCTGAGGAAAGGGCTAGAGTCCTCTGGTGAAGTATTTTCATCATGGGTGCCCTTCTCGAGGAAAGGGCGAGAGCCCTCTGGTGAAGTGTTGTTTTCTTCATCATGGGTGCCCTTCTCGAGGAAAGGGCTAGTGCCCTCTGGTGAAGTGGTGTTTTCAACATGGGTGCCCTTCTTGAGGAAAGGGCTAGTGCCCTCTGGTGAAGTGGTGTTTTCATCATGGGTGCCCTTCTCGAGGAAAGGGCTAGAGCCCTCTGGTGAAGTATTTTCATCATGGGTGCCCTTCTCGAGGAAAGGGCGAGAGCCCTCTGGTGAAGTGTTGTTTTCTTCATCATGGGTGCCCTTCTCAAGGAAAGGGCTAGTGCCCTCTGGTGAAGTGGTGTTTTCATCATGGGTGCCCTTCTCGAGGAAAGGGCGAGAGCCCTCTGGTGAAGTGGTTCCCTCATCATGGGTGCCCTTCTCGAGAAAAGGGATAGAGCCCTCTGGTGAAGTGTTTTCATCATTGGTGACCTTCTCAAGGAAAGGGCTAGAGCCCTCTGGTGAAGTAGTTCTTTTATCATGGGTGCCTTGGAGAATACCTAAATTATTCCG
>NW_006945206.1:0-3591 GCF_000164805.1 Carlito syrichta | reverse complement strand
CATGTTTTTAATGATGCATAGCTTAGGTTACTGATGGTAGGCTACTAACATGAGATGGAGATAACTCTAGAGAACTTGAAATAATGGGTCATATATTTCTCACTGATGACTTCAAATGCTTTTGACAGGAGCTGGATGACAGTCATTTTGACACTGGACAATCTAGTGACCAAGGTAGAATGGGCTCAGTGAAATAAAGTCCTTTTTAAACTTAAAAAAGGCATTTTAAAAGAGGTTATACATGTATATTGTACACAAAATCAAAGCTCCCTCTCATTCCACACTAAGCCACTCATTTTTCCACTTAGAAGGCAACTGCTATTACTAGTTTCTTATATATACTAACAGAAACGTTATATAAATATATATATAACTATATTACTTTCAAAAATTAAAGCATACTACATGCACTGTTCTGTATCTTTTTTTCCTTAAAAACACTTTTTCAAGATTCTTTCATAATCAATTACACCAAGAACTGTCTTTGTATTTCTTTCTTTCTTTTTTTTTTTTGTTGCCCAGACTGGAGTGTAGTAGCATGTTCCCAGCCACCAGAGTCTCCACCTGCTGGGATCCGGTGATCCTTCCACCTCAGCCTTCCAAGTAGCTGGAACTACAGGTGCACACTACCACACCCAGCTAATTTTTGATTTATTGTAGAGATGAGGTCTCACCAAGTTGCCCAGGCATATCTTGAACCACAGGCTCAGTCAATCCACTCACTTCAGCCTCCTAAAGTGTGGGATTCCAGGCTGGGTCACCGAGCCCGGCTGTCTATGTATTTCTAATAGTTGTACAATATTTCATCATAAGAACATCATATTTTATTTAATCATTTATTAGTTACCATTAGAAAATTTTCAATATTTCATACATCAGTAGGATAAAAAACAAGAAATGAGTTTGTTGAATCAAAGGGCATATGCTTTTAAAATGTTGATAGATTCTGTCAAATAGCCCTCTAGAAGTGATAACACACTTCATTCCCCTAATCAGTAAATTTTGAAAGTGGTAGTTTCCACTTGCTGTCACCAAAATGTTATTAAACTTTGACCTTTTCAATTCTTGAAGAAAATAGTATTTATTAGCAGTTATTTGGATTCTCTTATTAGGAATGTGACATTTTAATTTTGCTTATACTTTTGATGTCATTTTTTAGAGTCTATTGCCAAATCCAAGATCATAAAGGTTAACTCTATGTTTCATTCTAAGAGTGTGATAGTTTTAGCTCTTACATTTATGCTTGTAATCCATTTTTAGTTCATTTTTGTCTGTGGTATGAGGACAGCATCTAATCTCATTCTTTTGCACGTTGATATCCAGTTGTTCCTCCATCGTTTGTCAAAGCCACTATTTTTCCCCTCCAATGGAATTGGCATCTTTGTTGAAAGTCAGTCTTCCATAAATGTATGTGTTTATATCTGAACCTTCAATTCTATTCCACTGATCTGTATGTCTATCCTTATGCCAGTACTACAGTTTTGATTACTGCAGCTTTGTAGTAAGTTTTGAAATTGGTAAGTATGAGTCCTCCAAATTTGTTCTTCTTTTTCAATATTGTTTTGGCTCTTTAGGGTCCTTTGAAATTCTGTATGAATTTGAAGATGGTGTTTTCCGTATTTGTAAAGAAAGCAGTGGAATTTTGATAGAGAATGTATTGAATCTGTAAACTGATTTAGGAATTGCAATTTTAGCAATATTAAGTTTTTTAGGTTTGTATATGGGATGTTCTTCCATTTATTTAGGTATTATTTAATTTCTTTCAACAATGTTTCATAGTTTTCAGTACAGGGTATCGTTCTTTTGGGTTAGATTTATTTCTAAGTATTATAGTGTTTTTGATGCTACTATAGAAGAAATTGTTTTCTTAATTTCATTTTGGATTAGGGGTACCTATTTGTAATGCATCCACTTACAGGGGCATCTTTTTCTAATCATACTACAACAGTTTGTGCTGGCACTGGTGATCTTTGAGATTATAACTTCAGCTTGAAAGTGTCATAAAAATAGGGACCCTGTCCTAGTGCCTAGGTAGGCATTTGCTAAAGGTTAAATGATAACAAATTATTGAGGGATGAACTTGAGTGGAAGCTGAAGAAAGGCAGAAAATGTGGACGGATTTTCAAGAAATTCAGTGATGAAGAGAAGACTAAAAATGAGAGAAAAATGGAACTTGTTCCAGGATAGACCACAACCTGGGCCATAAAAAAAGACACAATAATTCACATCATACCAAGTATGCTCTCTAACCCAATGAAATTAAGTTAGAAATCAACAACAGAAGGAAATTTGGGCAATTCAAAAATATATGGAAATTAAACTCCTAGAGAGCAAGTGAGTCAAACAAGAAATCAAAAAAGGAAATTAGAAAATACTTTAAGATAAGTGAAAACTGAAATACAGTATACCAAAATTTATGTGATATAACTGATGAAGTACTTATCTGTAAAAACCTATTTTAGAAAAAAAAATCAAAAACCTAACTTACTACTTTATGAAACTGGGAGGGTGGGAGTGGGGGGTAGGAAAAAAATTAAACACAAAGTAAGAAGAAGGAAGGAAATAAAAATTAGCATGGATATTAATGAAATAAAAAACAGAAAATTAATGAAAAATCAAGAACAGCAATATTGACAGGGATTTAGACTAACCAAGAAAAAAGATACAACTCAAATTACTAAAATTAAGAAGAAAAGAGCTGATATCACTATCAATCTTACAAAAAAGAAAATGATTATAAAAGAATATTATGAACAACAAATTAGAAGACTTACATTAAATGAACAAACTCCTAAAAATTCCAGACTCAAGGAGAAATATTAAATTTGAATGCACACATGCACGTGCACACACACACACACACACACACACACACACCACAATATACACACACACATGAGGGGGGACACAGAAAAAAACAATTATTTTTTGGAGGGTGGGCTGCTTGTAGTACGGGCATCCCCCACTAGGTAAGTGTTCTAGAAACCCATCAGCATCAGTATCAGCTAGTGTTGTTGTGATAGGCTACATCTGGCTTCGGTGAAAATTTTAAGATTCTTTAAACGTGTTTGCCCCTTTCATGGTGGGTGATTTACAAGCATTCCTGGCCACATCGTGCTGAGTGGCCAGCAGTTTCTGACCAAAAAACGGACAAGACCCTGTGCTCTACCCTCCCTATTCACCAGATCTTGCCCCAAACAACTTTATTTTTTTGTTACCCTGAATGGAAAAAGTCCTCAAGGGGAAACATTTTGCTGATGTGGTGAAAGAAAAAACAGCAGAAGCACTAAAAGGCATCAAAATGGACAAGTTAAAAAACTATTTTGAGCAGTAGAAAAAACATCTTGATAGTTATATTGCATCAAACAGAAAGTACTTTGAAGGTGACTGAAGTTTAAACATGTATGAATAAATAATCTTTATAAATAAATTCCAGTTTTTCAGTCTTTTCTCATATTATGTAAAGAATTACAGTAATTTAAAATATTCCCACAAAGACTAGCTCAGGCCCAGAAGCCTTACACTTTCCTACTCATTATAATGAGTAGGTCAGTATTGCCCTTATTGACAAAAACAAACAAGGATTTCCCA
>NW_006945205.1:8230-12249 GCF_000164805.1 Carlito syrichta | reverse complement strand
AGTATGTCTTTTAAGGAATATTAATTCTTGGAAGTTCAACACAGAAATTTAGTAATAAAATTGTACAATGTGAAATGGCTCCAAATCAGTCATATTAAGGTGGATATTAGAAAACTAACAAAGCTTACTGTTTACTCATTTATATTCTTTATGAATTATTGGGCCTTTTGTGTATCATTATTAATAAATTTTTGATGTCAAGAATGATATTTCTTCTGAGAGTAAAGCTTCAAGAGATTACTAAAGTTGAGCATATGAGACACTGATATTTTTCCATCTTTCTGCAATACATTTCCACAGTTTGGAGAAAATCTGCAAATTAAACTTGATACTCTAGGAAACCTAAGAAGCTAAAGAAGGAAGACTAGCATGATCCAAAACAGCACAATATATTGTGAATTTTCTTATAACTGACTTTATGAACATAGTAGATGATTTATATGAATGCAAAGTCTACAATTATTAAGTTGAAATCATGTCTTATAAATTATCCCTTTCCTTATAATACATCCCATCAGTACAGAGTAACTTAGAGTCACCTTTCAAAACAAGCAAGTTCCGGCTTAGAAGATCAGGGTCAAAAATAAATTAAGCAATAAGCCCAACACTGTTTTATACTTTTCTCTTTTTTTGTTCTTTTTGAACTTGATTTTCTCAGATGTCTTTTCTATAAGGCTATGAACATATTTGTTTTAGAGATTTATTAGCTTAGTTTAATTATATGGAGTATAAGATAAAGTAGAATAGGCAAGGATTACTAGTCCCAAAGGAAAATATTTGAAGGAATATTTTGAAAGTCAATTACTTTTTAAGAGTTGTTTGTAAGACAACCATATGATAACAGAAGAGTAGAGTAATCCTATTACTCTTCTATAGTGTTTACTATTATGCAATTTTTTGAATTATAGTATTTACAGGTAATACAAGTAAAGAATAACTAGAAATTATATGACAGACTACAAAATTAAGTCGAACTCAACAAAAGGCAGCAAAAATTGATTAGACAAAAGAAATGTACAAAAAATGCCCCCTTTTGAGTTATATTTATATATTTATAAATATATATTTATTGTGAATCAGAATCAAGATCAATACAGAAGAAGCATTAGCCAACAAGAATAATCCATCAATTGTTAGCTAATAGAGCATTTCATTTGACAACTTCTTTTATTTTCAGACAGTTGATTACATTTAGCCAGAAATTATTGATTATAAATCAAATATAAAAGGGAATTATATGAAATAAGTTTATCCAGAAACAACAATATATTTTAAAAATATGTTCAGATTTTAGATCATAACAGTTTTCCAAAATTCATCCATATAAAGATAAAAGATACAAAAAATGCTTTATGTAATTAATCACTCCAATAATGGATAGTATCACAGAGTTAGATGTACTCTTGAAAATAATGTCTGTTTTCATGCTAAGCTTAAAGAACATTATTTTTCATCCCCAAACTTTTTATTAAAATCTGAAGGGTAGTTCTAATTGGATCATGTCATATCTTTCTTCATTCTAAATCTTCTAGAAAACTTTCTGTCTTCCTACTCTGTATTTAGGTTTAGGGAACATATTAGTAACGTTTTCTCAATGAGTATAGAGTTGGTTTTTTTTTTCTGTTTTCTTGTCTAGGATATAATCTAAGACATTCCCAGGACCTCTGATTTAATTCTCAAACTAAGCATTTAGTATATTTATTTGCACTGTATCCTGATGAAGCTTATAACAGTATATAAGGTACTGTAATAAATAGCAGACATAGCAATTTTCTCAGAACATTACTGAAGGAATGCTTCAGTTGGTAATTAAATCCCTAATCAGCAATATGTTCTCCAAGTAAATTTGTGTTGAAATCATCGAATATCTATATGTCCTTATTAGAATCAAGTCTTTCTCAGTAGACCAATTATGATCTTTTACAACATTATCTAGCTCATTATTGGCATATAGTATCCATTCAATAAATATTTGTTGAATTAAGTAAGTAAATACATGTTAACAGAAAGCAATTAAGACATATTACATGTTCATTAATTGCTCTCAATATAGACTCACATCCATAAAATATTATACCTTTAAGGTACCTGATCCTAAACTAGAAAAATGTAGGACCAGTTAGAGGCCTAAACTTCATCCTCATGTAGACTACTTTTGTACCTAATCTTAACTTGTACCCCACATCTTTATAACAAAAAAAGTTTAAAAAATTTCAATATATATCTACTTAAATATTAAAATCACAGAAACATTTCAATAGGTTTTTTTGGGCACAAACAAAGACTAAAAGACAAATGCAAAGTTTGCTGCATAAACACCTTGAGGGTGAATATTTCTAAAGACTTTAATTTACCATTTTGATGTTCCATCCATATGAATGTAAAACAACAGGCTAACATTCTCACATTATGCTTTCAAGAATCACTATAGAATAGTTGTGAGATTTTAGAAAACCACCAGATTGTAATATAATATTTATATCTGTCTATATTTATATGCTTATATTTCTATTATAGTTATAAAGAAGTGAAAATTAAGGAAATAAGAGAAAGGACCAAGATAAAAGAAGTTTTTGTACTAACCAAACATGTACAGGGTTGAGTGAGTTATTATGCTAATCTAAAGAACTTCAACTTTGATAATTCTATACATTTAAAAAATATCCTTAGTAGGTATTTTGATCATGTAATACAAATACAAACAAAGGTTTTATACTTTTAGTCTATGTTTGATATCCTATAAGTCCTCTAATAAATATTCTTCCTGGTACAGTTCTCTTCTCTTTTATCATCTGCTGACATGTTACTTTGTGTAAACAACATACTTCCTCTTCCAGATTATTCTGCTACAGTCTTTACACTCCTTGCATGTGCATATCAGTTCTGTTGTGCCTAACAAGTGACAAAAAAGAAAGCCCCACAACAACACAGCAACAAAATAAAACAACAAAGCACACTCAATCAAAAGGCTTGGTTTAGAGTCTCAGAGGTAGGACTCACTGACAAAATGTCTGAGGTACAGCATTTGGCCTCAGTTTTTGTAGCTGAAAAGTGATGAGCTTAGATTCCATATGGTAAAGGTCCTTTTCATTTCCAGGATTATATGAGGTAAGTCTGTGTTTACACCTATGTCATTAATCTTTGCAACAACCTTCTAGATCAGGAGAGTAACACGATCCCCATGTTTCAGATAAAAAAACTAAAGCTAAAGGGAGTTGTATGACTTGTCTACAGTTGCACATCCACCTGGTAGCATTACTAGAACCTCAACAAGCCCTGGGTTTATCTTCCTTTTATCTCTATAAAGAAAACTAAGTCACCATCTCCCTACAAAGAGGGGATAAAGGAGGTAAAATAGGTGAGATTTTAAGGTTCATCTAATAAAGTTATAGACAGAAATGGATTGTTTTTCTCTTAATCAGAATGGCCATCATTAATAACTCAAAAGACAACAGATATTGGCAAGGTTGAGGGGAAAAGAGAACACTTCTACACTGTTGGTGGGTGTGTAAACTAGCACAATCTCTGTGGAAAACAGTGTGACAATTCCTAAAAATATCAAAAAATTGACCTTTCATATGACCCAGCAATACCCCTTCTGGGAACATAATGGGAGGAGCTTAAAATCACTCTATGAAACAGATACCTGCACATGTTCACTGTCACATTATTTACAATAGCAAAAACAAGGAACTTGAACCAACCATGCTGCCCATCGAAAGTGGACTGGCAGCCGGGCTCGGTGGCTCAGCCTGTAATCCCGCGCCTTTGGGAGGCTGAGGTGAGTGAATTGCTTAAACCCGCGGGTTCGAGACCCGCCTGGGCAGCGAGACCTCATCTCTACAATAAATCAAAAAATCAGCCGGGTGTGGTGGCGCATGCCTGTAATTCCGGCTACTCGGAAGGCTGAGGCGGAAGGATCGCTGGAACCCAGCAGGCCGAGGCTGCGGTGGCCGGGAGCGGCCACTGCACTCCAGTCTGGGTGACAGAGTGAGACTCCGACTCAAAAAAAAAAAACA
>NW_006945205.1:0-7558 GCF_000164805.1 Carlito syrichta | reverse complement strand
AGTATAAAAAATAGAATATGGACACTGGCAATGACAATGATTTCTTTGTCAGGTGTATCATCTTCTATTTTTACCAACTTCTGCTGGGAACATGGCAGTCATTGGATGACTAGGACCCTGAACTAATAGTCAGAAGACCCAAACTCTATTCCTGGAACTTTCTGTGACTCACTTGATGACCATGTGCTCATCAGTTGATCTCTCTTAAGTTCTTAAATGTTATAATTTAAGAGTGTTTCCTCATTTGTCAACCTCTCAGAAATGCTGTGACAGTAGTTTTTACTGTATTTGCAAAATATTGTTAAAAATGATCAGAGGTAAAAAAGTAGACATGAGTCTTAGCAGACTTAGCATGAAACAGTATTATTTAAAGCAAATTTAAATTTATTTTACTATCTCTCCATGCCTCTTCTCTCCTTCAACCTTATCTCTTTCTCTTTTGACAAGAAAATATACCAATTTCGTTGGGGTCAGGAAAAAGGAATGAAGTAAAAGAGGGTGATTTTCTTTCTTCTTTTGGCCCTTTCTTACCCTCTTATATCTGACTAATGATCTAACTCAGTATTAGTTGAAGAGTTAGTGCAGTTAATTATAAATGGAAGCAGCAACTCAGCATTATTGAGAAAGGGGAGAGCCCACATACTTTAAAATTATTCGAGGAGTCCACTTCATGCCTTCAATTGTCCCCTTCTGGGAACATAATGTGCTATACATGATGTTGTAGAGTGCTATACATGATGCTAAGTTCTGAGGATACAAAGATAATGGAGATATGATACCTGCACTCATGGAAGGGCCAACAGATCAGAGGCATTAGATATATAAACAAATTATTACAATTACATGACAATATAATAGGAGTGAGGAAGAAAGAGGATGGAAGGGAGGGGATGGGGCATCTAGAAAGAATCAAAGAAGTAGAATATCAGTTTAACCTTGGTGGGCAAGGAAAGCAACCTTGGTGGGCAAGGAAAACTTACTGTAAGTTTTACCGTAATGGGCTTTGAAAGTGAATATTTAATCAAATGGAATTTTACACTAGGCAATGTGCCAGGCAGCAGTAAAGTCTATACAAGCTTCTATTTTGGATTTGGAGAGATAAAATTACACTTCTATCTATAAGAGTGACCTTGGACAAGTTGCCTGACCTCTCAAAATCTTTTCTTCTTCTTCTTCTTTTTTTTATAGACTGTAGTTTATAAAACATCTACTCTCATGAGGCTGTATGAAAATTAAATGAGAGAATATGTATAAACTTCCAGCTTATTTCTTGGTAACTTGTAATATGGTAATAGCTCACATAAATGCTAGTTATTATGTAGTACTTTATATACATTTTCTCTCTGTACCCGTGCAACAATCCAACAATCCAAAGGGAAGGTATTCCTAACATCAGCTCTATGGAAAGAGATCTTATATAAGACAGGAGGTATTAGATATATAGGCTAAAAAACATGAAAAGTCATGTGTGCCATGCACCATATGAAGCAGGTAGTGGGAAATCTTCAATAATTTTTAAAATAGAGAACAAATGAGTTCTATGTTTTAGAAGGACTTCTAAGATGGCAATGTGACTAATGGATGAGAAAGGCAGGGAGAAAACAGGAAGACAGGAGTCCAGCTAGGAATTCCTTGTAGTAAGTCACTCTGTGTAATAGAAGGCATAGAGAATCTTCTTCAAAGTACAACTTTACAGATCTTCGGAAGGGATGGTCGAGGATCCCCTGTGCCTTCAACCTCCACTGCTTCTTAGGTCAACTTTATCATGGCAAAAGGTATAGGACTCATCTACAAAATGCTTAATGCTTACAACTATGAATCTTACCAGCAATGATAGTCTTTTTGGGTTAGCCCTCTTTATTACTAAGTGGCATAAGGTTTTTTTCTTCTCTGATAAGGCATTAAGTAAGCTTCCTGCTGGAAATAGAATAACTAAATGTCAATCTAATTGTTTCCCTGATTGCAGGGAGAAATAGAAAAAAGATACCCTAAAAGCACTTGGGTAGTTTGGTAGCTTGATCGTTTTTGTCATTTTTGTGTTGCTAATATCATCATCACTAATCTGCAATGATTCAAGAGTAGTAAACTATAAATAATAGTAAAGTTGATACAAAACACAAAATATAAAATATCTTACTTTACCATTTTTTACTATCAGATGCCTGTTGTTTATCTTTTCATTTCAAAAAGGCTATTTTCCTTGTCCCAGCAGTATTTATTATTTCTGCTATAAAAAAAAGTACTCCCTTTCCACTATTTTTGCTGGAGAGTTTCAATAGTAAAATATATACATTGACAAAGCAAAGAATGCAAGAGAAGTTTAAAACATGTTGAAGTTTACTCTCCTCTCAAAATACCAGAAACCAGATAATTTTGAAGGAATACTCCCTCTTGCTGATGTACCAGTGTCTGAATATGTACTAAGAGAAATCTATAAGAAAACAAATTTTCTTTTGAAATATCACCATTTTATCCTGAATTCTTCATTTTCAGCATGTACTTCTGATCCAATTTTGTTTAACAGGACTTTCTTTTTGCCTTGATTTCAGTTGTTTGCATAATATTTATATATATTTTCAGGTACATATTGTTGCTATCTGGAGAAAAGTGTCAAGTTATATAAGAGGAAGTGGATCTAATCCTTTTATGTTTGCATTTTTAAAATAATACAAAAAGTGTGCTAGCCCTTTAAAAAGTTCTTGAGCACATTAAAATCATGATGCATTTTAATATACTGATTATCATATATATTTTAAATTAATTTGACCTATTTATAAAAAAATTAGAAACTCTAAGTATTGTGAGAAGTTTTTGAAATTATAGGATATTAAATTTAGTTAATGTTTTTGAAACTGAGAAAAAGTATCACAACACTAGTGAATAATAACCACAAGATCTTTTTCTCAAATTTAAGATCTAGTGGCAGTGATTTTTCAAAAAAAATTATCACAAAGATCTGAAATGCTAAGCCAGAAAACCAGCTTTGAGACTTGGCAAACAAGTGGAGAATTTTTTTAAAAGACATTCTTATTTAAATATGTATCTTAAGTTTAATAAATGTGTAAGAGTTTAAAAACTAAAAAAAAGCCGGGCTCCGTGGCTCAGCCTGTAATCCCACGCCTTTGGGAGGTTGAGGTGAGTGGATTGCCTGAGTCCGTGGGTTTGAGACCCGCCTGGGCAGCGAGACCTCATCTCTACAATAAATCAAAAAAAATCAGCCGGGCGTGGTAGCGCATGCCTGTAATTCCGGCTACTTGGAAGGCTGAGGCGGAAGGATCACTGGAGCCCGGCAGGTAGAGGCTGCGGTGACCAGGAGCGGCCGCTGCACTCCAGTCTGGGTGACAGAGTGAGACTCCAACTCAAAAAACAAAACAAAACAACAACAACAAAAAAAAACTAAAAAAAGAGTTACTTTTGATGTAAAAAATTTTATAACAAGAATTTAATAATCCAAATCAAATGTGAAGACTTCAGCATGCCAAAGCAAAAATAAAAAAAAAAAACAATGAAAATAACTGAATTAAAAAGGAAAAGCCACCAAACTTCAATCAGGACTATGTCATACTGAGAATAACATTTGTAGAAATACAACCAAAATTATTAAAACAATAAACAAGAAACAGGAAGGAGTAGTTATTTAGAAAATGAATTATAAAAATACCTAATCTCATCATCCACAAAGGATGAAAAGGTTTTTTTAGTGAATAGGTTGAGACAGTAAACAATATACCTTTATATAATATCTTATTTAATTTTTTTTAAAAGGAAGCACATGGGATTAGCTATCTCTCACCTCTAAAAAAATGGGCTTGGTAGCTTCGACATTGGGCTATTTCTAATATGTCTAGATTGTTTCTTCAATTTTTAAAATTGTTTCCTTTCTTCTTGTAAGAATGTATTCTTGTAAGAATTTAAGCTATAAAACATACAAACACAACACAAATATAACCCACAACAGAGTAGCATAGTATTTCTTGATAGAAAACATTTTTTTAATTCTAAAAATTGTAGATCAATTTATGTACAAAATTGATATGATTAATTGTAGAAAATATATGATTAAAAAAGCAAATTTTAAGCATATAGAAGAGAAAAAGTTATGCATTAAATATAACTGAAATTCTATAATAAAATATAATATAATATTTTTCTGATAAAATAAACATGTAAAATAGAAGAAAAATAGCTATAGCTCATGTCTTTGAATTTTTAAGTGCTGTCACGTGTGACATCATTTCAACAAGACAGGGAACTATTCTTGATCATACAATATTGACATAGCTTGATGACAAATGTGGTTGAGCTAGGAGACCTCAACTATCATTGCCCTAGTTCAGATTGTCAACATCTCTCATCTGGTTTACCCTGTCCAATACTCCTCAAATACATGTTCCAGAATGAATGACTTAAAACTTTAATCAAACAGTAATCATCATATGAATCATAAACAAGTTATCTAGTAGAATCAAAGATGTGGTCAAAAAGAGCATGTAGATTCTTTTTCTAGAAATGTGCTATTAGAGCTAACTGAGGTTACCTGTTGTTTTATTCATTGTAGCAATTCTTTTTGTTTTCCTGGTTTTAGTTATAATGAGGCCCTATTTATACCAAAACCATGAGTTTACTTCATATTCAAGCTAAAACACTTTTGACTTTTTGACAATTCTGATGAAGCATAGGGATCCAGAACATGTGTGTGTGAAGGGGGATGGGAGGTGAGTAAGGTTGTAGACCTTTTGAAGACATTTTTATGTAACTCTTATAACATTTATGTATCATTAATTTCCTTATCTGTATAACAGAAATAATGTCAGTCCTGCATACTTCACAGTGATGCTATGAAACGATAAGTAAAATGAGAATGCATGTACAGGTTTTTCATAAAGCATGAAGTGTACAGAAGGTTCAAGTTATTTTCTATGATGAATACTAGTAAATTTATAATTGGGACGCACCTAAAAACAATTTCAGTGCTAAATGAAATTCAGTTCTGAGTGCGCACTCAGTCCTCATCTAACTCTGAAACCTCGTTTTGTACTCTCTATCCCTCTTTCCAGTAATACTGGCATTCCTTCTGCTCTTTGAACAAAGCAGGTAAATTTCCACCTCTAGGTCTTTCTCTCTCTTTAGTTAGCTATTCTCCCAGATTTCTGTATGACTGCCTTCTACTCATCATTGGATTTCAATTTTTTAATCATATTTTATTTTACTATAGAGTTGTGAGGTACAAGTAAGAATGAAGTTCACAAATAGGCTGCCCGCAGGTGAAGCTTGGGCCTTCAGCTGGTCCTCACTCCTGGGGTATAGGACCAGGTACCCTTTGTGTTGTTACATGCCCGGCCCCCTCTTCCCTCCCTCCTCTGGCAGTGCCCAGCAACTGTCAATTCCTCCTTTGCGCTAATGTGATTAATGTTCAGGTCTCACTTATGAGTGAGAACATGTGGTATTCAGTTCTTTGTTTCTGAGAAGGTATCATTAGAATTTAAATCTGCCAGATTTCAATCTTCTCAGAGATGTCTCCATCATTATCCAAGCTAATTGCACCACTGCCCCCCCCACTCCAGCCTCAGGTGATCATATTATTCTATTATTTTCTTTTTAGCATGTATTATCTCTATATCTTACTCCTTCTTTGCTTGCCTATTGATAGAATGATCACCATATAAGGGAACTGTGCCCTCTGATTGAAGGACCTGGGGGAGTCTGTCACTAAGCTAGATCATACTGCCAATGGTTTGGCAGGAAGCTCAGAGTGACCTTGTCAAATAAGGGAAATAATGAGCTAGAAAACACTTTTCATAGAAATGAGTTGAGAGGGTCGGGAGTAAGAAAACACACAAAAAATACACATGAGGATGACAAGCACACTAAACAGACACAGAATAAATAGCATTTTTTTTTTTTGAGCTGTTAAGTATAGGAAGTTTGAATTGGCTTAGTATATTAGCAAAAAAAAAAAAACTTGGAAAACAGAATTTCTGGATCTGGTTTGTCAGTACCCTGCAACTTGAATCCTATGAAAGAACAGATTAAGATAGTCAGGGGGAAATGATCTTGGCAATTTTCTATATGATGCATTTGGCTAAGTAATGATATCTTATTTACAAGTTAAATTCAACATATTCTTCCAGTAACTAATTTGCCTGTCATTTTAATTCTATAGTAATAAAATGTTATTTAATAATTCTTTCTCATCCTCTAAGGCAAAACTGTGAGGTAAGTCACATTTATCATGAGCTTTTTCCCACCTCCTCTTTGAGAAACTATTTCTTCACTGCTGAGCTGTTTCATCCCTTTCAACCACTGTCATCTCTCTGCCCCACAACTCACTCTCCAAGGCCTTGCTTCAGCCATCAGCAGATTTCAGTTTGGCATTTCTTCTTCTAAATTACAGTTTAGAATTGTTCATAGCCTATTGTGAAACTTAAAAAATGCATAATTTTAATGGTCAGCGTATGTGTCTGTCTTCCCATTAGACTTCATTTGTAATACCAAATATGTCCTTGCAGTGCCTACTTACTACAGCACATAGCAGACATTCAATACATGTTTACATTTTATATTTGTCCTTAGTGTTAACTTTTTGCCATTGTGAATATGTTACTTTATTATTATGATTCAAATGTCTACATGGGCATTTTCTTTTGGAAAAAAATTTAAATGTAAAAAAAAGTCTCACAAATTTTTTACAAAAGAAATTAAAGACTGATGGGAGAAAGAAGTTTTACTGTATCTGACTATGCTGTCAAAGCCAAACATGACTCAGTTTTTCCATTTAACTGAAAAGAAAGCATATTGAAGAAAAGTCAAGAGACAGATGAATCTATATGTAACTTTCTTCTTCCAATTAATTTTTGCAGTCACTCAAGTATGTAAGCCATGTCATAAAGTAATTTGAGCATAAACAATAGAGCCAAGATTTTTTATTTGAATTCTGGCTCTGATTTGTTTTGCTTGTTTGACCTTGAATACTTTGCTTAATCCTTCTACTCCTTAACTTTCTTATCTATAAATGGGGATAATAATTGTACCTAATGGATAGGATTGAACTGGGGGTAATAGTTGTACCTAATGAATAGGATTCAACAAATATTTATTGAAGGTAATCTACATGCCAGGCCCTGCTCTTGGTACAAGGGATAGAATATAAAGAAGAAAAAAAAAGACAAACATTTCTTCTTCATAAAGTCTGTGTTCCAGTAAGCAGATAAATACACATGTACATACATGCATTAATGATGAGTGCTAAAGATAAAATTAACAAAAAGCAGAGAGAAAATATAGAAACTGTTGATGAGCAGGGGATTTGAAGTTTTAGACAAGGTGATCAGAGAAGGTCTCACTGAAAAGAACTTCATGAGAACTTGAAGAAAGTGAAGAGTTGGCCTTTTCTATTTCTATGGTGAGGACCTTCAAAGTAGAGGGGACAGTAATTGCCAAGGCCTTGAGAAAGAAGTGTTCCTGGTAAGTTCCAGGAACAGCAAAAAACGGTCAGTGAATGGAGCAGAGTGATGAGGAAGGACTTATAGAAAGTAAGGTGTGTGTGTGTGTGTGTGTG
>NW_006945204.1:0-2359 GCF_000164805.1 Carlito syrichta | reverse complement strand
AGGGAGCGCCCCCCCAAAGGTCAGAAACGAACTTCCCTTTCTGGACCTGGGAACACTCCGCCTTCCAGTTACACCCCCCCTCCGCCCCCCATACACACAGGCTTCAACCCTCAGGTCCAGGAGGGCTGGCCCTGCCCTGTGAGCGGTCCCGGATTTACGGAGGAAGGCTCCGAGCTGGGAGCGGGCGTGAGTGGCTGAAGGTCCTTGAGCCCGTGGAGGGAGACGTGGGTTTGGGGAAGGCCCGGGGCACCGGCGAGAGTCCCAGTCCTGACCGTGTCACCAGCTCATGGTTTGACCTTTAGCCACTCGTCATCTCTGGGTGTAGTTTCTGATTTGTAGAATGAAGGGGCTGATCTCGGTGAGCCCTAAGAGTCTCTTCGATTTAAAAAAGTCATGATTCGGCTCCGTCGATGTTTTGGTCTGCATACCCTTGCTGATGAGGGAGGGGCGTACCTCATCAACAAGGGTACCTGCATGATTGGTGTTTATATACCTAATTCTGAATGGTACCCCTCAGCTTTATTATCAACAAATTAATTAATTAAAAAGATAATGGTCTTTTGTTCCATGTTGCTGCAAAAACCATGAATTTTTTTTTTGGCTGAATAGTATTCTATTAATTTATCTAGTCATCTATTGATGGACACTTATGTTGATTCCATATATTTGCTATTGTGACTAGTGCTGTGATAAATATCTGAATACATGTAGCTTTTTGATCTAACAATGTCTTTTCCTTTGGGTATATACCCAGTAGTGGACTTGCTGGATGGAATGGTATTTCTATTTTCAGTCTTTTGAGAAATCTCCATACTGTTTTCTAAAAGGTCATACTACTAAATAATTTACATTCCCACCAACAGTGTATAAGCGTTCCCTTTTCTCTGCATCCTCACCAACATCTGTTATTTTTTGACTTTTTAATAATACCCTTCTGACTGGTATAAAATGATATCTCACTGTGGTTTTAACTTTCATCTCTCTGATGATTGGTGATGTTCAGCATTTTTTCATATGCTGTTGGCCATTTGCATTTCTTCTTTTAAAAAAATGACTACTCATGTCCTTTGTTCACTTTTTAAATAGGGTTATTTGTTGTTAATAAGTTTGAATTCTTTATAATTTTGGGTGTTAGTTTACAAAAATTTTCTGCTATCGTGAAGGTTGTTCACTCAGCTGATCATCTTCTTTGCTGTGCAGAAGCTTTCTAGTTTAATTAGGTTCCATTTGTCTATTTTTGCTTTTGCTGCTTATTCTTCTGAGGTCCCAGCCATGAATTCTTTGCCTAGACCAATAGCCAGAAGAATTTTCCCTAGGTTTTCTTCTAGTTTCAGGTTTTACATTTAAGTCTTTATCTTGAGTTGATTTTTGTATATGGTGAGAGATAGGGGTTCAATTTTATTCTTCTGCATGTGGCTATCCAGTTTTCCCAGCACCATTTATTACAAAGGGTGTTCTTTCCCCAGTGTATTTTTTTGTCACCTTTTTCAGAGATCAGTGGGTTGTAGATATATCGCTTCATTTCTATGTTCTCTATTCTCTTCCATTGATTTATTGTCCATTTATATACTAGTATCATGCTGTTCTGTTTATTATAGCCTTGTATCATCTAATGATAATGTGATGCTTCCAGATTATGTTCTTCTTGTTTAAATCTGTTTTGGCTATTTGGGCTCTGTCTTAGTTCCATATTAATTCCTGGATTGTTTTTTCTAATTCTGTGAAAAGTTATGTTGGCATTTTCAACATTACTTTTGGACTTGTATTGAATGTACGTTACGTTGGGGAGTGTGGTCATTGTAATGCAGAATTAGTAAAAGAAATTAATTTTTATTTA
Organism: Carlito syrichta; assembly: GCF_000164805.1. Taxonomy (NCBI): domain Eukaryota; kingdom Metazoa; phylum Chordata; class Mammalia; order Primates; family Tarsiidae; genus Carlito; species Carlito syrichta. The sequence continues at coordinate 522 of NW_006945204.1, read as the reverse complement.
CTGTTAAAACAATGAAGTTTACTTTTTAGTACATAGGGGCCATCATATTGAGTTTTATTATAATAAATACTAATTTATATCACATATAACATGCAATGGTATATAGTATATAATAACAAATATCATCAAGGGATGCTGAAAAAATTATTAATTTCTGTTTCTCTTAAGATGTCTCCTGTTAAGTTCCTAAGGAATAATAATTATTCATTCTTAAAACTTACTTGATGCTTAATTCCCCAAAACAGAAGTCAAATAGAACAAAAGAGGATGCCCAGAAATCGTTCTTACAGCTCTTGGGCTCTGTAGACACCATTGGAAACCTGCTGTCATCAACACTGGGTGTCTGCGATGGAAGGAAAGCAGACTCTGGGCATTGTTCCAGTCCTAGGACTCTATGGGTCTGAGGAGGGAGAAGGGACACGTATGCAAATATGGGAACTTGCATACAGGGAGAAAGCAGAAATGAATAGAGCAATGTGTAGTCACTGGATTACAGAAGGAGTGGGAGCTGATGGCCAATGA
>NW_006945203.1:0-6519 GCF_000164805.1 Carlito syrichta | reverse complement strand
TTGAGACAGTAAACAATATACCTTTATATAATATCTTATTTAATTTTTTTTAAAAGGAAGCACATGGGATTAGCTATCTCTCACCTCTAAAAAATGGGCTTGGTAGCTTCAACACTGGGCTATTGCTAATATGTCTAGATTGTTTCTTCAATTTTTAAAATTGTTTCCTTTCTTCTTGTAATAATGTATTCTTGTAAGAATTTACGCTATAAAACATACAAACACAACACAAATATAACCCATAACAGAGTAGCATAGTATTTCTTGATAGAAAACAATTTTTTAATTCTAAAAATTGTAGATCAATTTATGTACAAAATTGATATGATTAATTGTAGAAAATATATGATTAAAAAAATCAAATTTTAAGCATATAGAAGAGAAAAAGTTATGCATTAAATATAACTGAAATTCTATAATAAAATATAATCTAATATTTTTCTGATAAAATAAACATATGTAAAATAGAAGAAAAATAGCTATAGCTCATGTCTTTGAATTTTTAAGTGCTGTCACGTGTGACATCATTTCAACAAGACAGGGAACTATTCTTGATCATACAATATTGACATAGCTTGATGACAAATGTGGTTGAGCTAGGAGACCTCAACTATCACTGCCCTAGTTCAGATTGTCAACATCTCTCATCTGGTTTACCCTGTCCAATACTCCTCAAATACATGTTCCAGAATGAATGACTTAAAACTTTAATCAAACAGTAATCATCATATGAATCATAAACAAGTTATCTAGTAGAATCAAAGATGTGGTCAAAAAGAGCATGTAGATTCTTTTTCTAGAAATGTGCTATTAGAGCTAACTGAGGTTACCTGTTGTTTTATTCATTGTAGCAATTCTTTTTGTTTTCCTGGTTTTAGTTATAATGAGGCCCTATTTATACCAAAACCATGAGTTTACTTCATATTCAAGCTAAAACACTTTTGACTTTTTGACAATTCTGATGAAGCATAGGGATCCAGAACATGTGTGTGTGAAGGGGGATGGGAGGTGAGTAAGGTTGTAGACCTTTTGAAGACATTTTTATGTAACTCTTATAACATTTATGTATCATTAATTTCCTTATCTGTATAACAGAAATAATGTCAGTCCTGCATACTTCACAGTGATGCTATGAAACGATAAGTAAAATGAGAATGCATGTACAGGTTTTTCATAAAGCATGAAGTGTACAGAAGGTTCAAGTTATTTTCTATGATGAATACTAGTAAATTTATAATTGGGACGCACCTAAAAACAATTTCAGTGCTAAATGAAATTCAGTTCTGAGTGCGCACTCAGTCCTCATCTAACTCTGAAACCTCGTTTTGTACTCTCTATCCCTCTTTCCAGTAATACTGGCATTCCTTCTGCTCTTTGAACAAAGCAGGTAAATTTCCACCTCTAGGTCTTTCTCTCTCTTTAGTTAGCTATTCTCCCAGATTTCTGTATGACTGCCTTCTACTCATCATTGGATTTCAATTTTTTAATCATATTTTATTTTACTATAGAGTTGTGAGGTACAAGTAAGAATGAAGTTCACAAATAGGCTGCCCGCAGGTGAAGCTTGGGCCTTCAGCTGGTCCTCACTCCTGGGGTATAGGACCAGGTACCCTTTGTGTTGTTACATGCCCGGCCCCCTCTTCCCTCCCTCCTCTGGCAGTGCCCAGCAACTGTCAATTCCTCCTTTGCGCTAATGTGATTAATGTTCAGGTCTCACTTATGAGTGAGAACATGTGGTATTCAGTTCTTTGTTTCTGAGAAGGTATCATTAGAATTTAAATCTGCCAGATTTCAATCTTCTCAGAGATGTCTCCATCATTATCCAAGCTAATTGCACCACTGCCCCCCCCACTCCAGCCTCAGGTGATCATATTATTCTATTATTTTCTTTTTAGCATGTATTATCTCTATATCTTACTCCTTCTTTGCTTGCCTATTGATAGAATGATCACCATATAAGGGAACTGTGCCCTCTGATTGAAGGACCTGAGGGAGTCTGTCACTAAGCTAGATAATACTGCCAATGGTTTGGCAGGAAGTTCAGAGTGACCTTGTCAAATAAGGGAAATAATGAGCTAGAAAACACTTTTCATAGGAATGAGTTGAGAGGGTTGGGAGTAAGAAAACACACAAAAAATACACATGAGGATGACAAGCACACTAAACAGACACAGAATAAATAGCATTATTTTTTTTTGAGCTGTTAAGTATAGGAAGTTTGAATTGGCTTAGTATATTAGCAAAAAAAAAAAAAAACTTGGAAAACAGAATTTCTGGATCTGGTTTGTCAGTACCCGGCAACTTGAATCCTATGAAAGAACAGATTAAGATAGTCAGGGGGAAATGATCTTGGCAATTTTCTATATGATGCATTTGGCTAAGTAATGATATCTTATTTACAAGTTAAATTCAACATATTCTTCCAGTAACTAATTTGCCTGTCATTTTAATTCTATAGCAATAAAATATTATTTAATAATTCTTTCTCATCCTCTAAGGCAAAACTGTGAGGTAAGTCACATTTATCATGAGCTTTCTCCCACCTCCTCTTTGAGAAACTATTTCTTCACTGCTGAGCTGTTTCATCCCTTTCAACCACTGTCATCTATCTGCCCCACAACTCACTCTCCAAGGCCTTGCTTCAGCCATCAGCAGATTTCAGTTTGGCATTTCTTCTTCTAAATTACAGTTTAGAATTGTTCATAGCCTATTGTGAAACTTAAAAAATGCATAATTTTAATGGTCAGCGTATGTGTCTGTCTTCCCATTAGACTTCATTTGTAATACCAAATATGTCCTTGCAGTGCCTACTTACTACAGCACATAGCAGACATTCAATACATGTTTACATTTTATATTTGTCCTTAGTGTTAACTTTTTGCCATTGTGAATATGTTACTTTATTATTATGATTCAAATGTCTACATGGGCATTTTCTTTTGGAAAAAAATTTAAATGTAAAAAAAAGTCTCACAAATTTTTTACAAAAGAAATTAAAGACTGATGGGAGAAAGAAGTTTTACTGTATCTGACTATGCTGTCAAAGCCAAACATGACTCAGTTTTTCCATTTAACTGAAAAGAAAGCATATTGAAGAAAAGTCAAGAGACAGATGAATCTATATGTAACTTTCTTCTTCCAATTAATTTTTGCGGTCACTCAAGTATGTAAGCCATGTCATAAAGTAATTTCAGCATAAACAATAGAGCCAAGATTTTTTATTTGAATTCTGGCTCTGATTTGTTTTACTTGTTTGACCTTGAATACTTTGCTTAATCCTTCTACTCCTTAACTTTCTTATCTATAAATGGGGATAATAATTGTACCTAATGGATAGGATTGAACTGGGGGTAATAGTTGTACCTAATGAATAGGATTCAACAAATATTTATTGAAGGTAATCTACATCCCAGGCCCTGCTCTTGGTACAAGGGATAGAATATAAAGAAGAAAAAAAAAGACAAACATTTCTTCTTCATAAAGTCTGTGTTCCAGTAAGCAGATAAATACACATGTACATACATGCATTAATGATGAGTGCTAAAGATAAAATTAACAAAAAGCAGAGAGAAAATATAGAAACTGTTGATGAGCAGGGGATTTGAAGTTTTAGACAAGGTGATCAGAGAAGGTCTCACTGAAAAGAACTTCATGAGAACTTGAAGAAAGTGAAGAGTTGGCCTTTTCTATTTCTATGGTGAGGACCTTCAAAGTAGAGGGGGCAGTAATTGCCAAGGCCTTGAGAAAGAAGTGTTCCTGGTAAGTTCCAGGAACAGCAAAAAACGGTGAGTGAATGGAGCAGAGTGATGAGGAAGGACTTATAGAAAGTAAGGTGTGTGTGTGTGTGTGTGTGTGTGTGTGTGTGTGTGTGTGTGTGTGTGTGTGTGTGTGGTGGGGGATGATCACATAGGGCCCTGTGAGACAAAGTAGAGGATACAATTAAATGTAAATATAGGCCTGGTGTGGTGGCTCATGCCTGTAATCCTAGCACCTTGGGAGACCAAGGCCAGAGGATTGCTTGAGCCCAAGAGTTCAACACCAGCCTGGGAAACATTATGTGACTCCATCTTTACAAAAACAAAAAAAGAATTTTGGCTTGGCTTTACTCTGAGAGAGATACCCACCTCTGGAAGAGGTTGGGACAAAGGAGTGACACAATAAGATTCATTTTGGAGGGGTTTTGTTTATTTGTTTGCTTGTTTGTTTGAGTCAGCATCTCATGTTGCCACCCAGGCTGGAGTGCAATGGCATGATCATGGCTCACTGCAACTTCCACCTTCTGTTTTGAGGTGATCCTCCTGCCTCAGCCTGCAGAGTAGCTGGGACTAGGGAGCATTACTACACCCAGCTAATATTTTTTGTTGTTTTCATAAAGATGAAGTCTCATAATGTTGCCCAGGATGGTCTTGAACTCCTAGGCTCAAACAATCCTCTGGTCTTGGCCTCCCAAAGTGTTAGGGTTACAGGCATGAGCCACTGCACTGGGCCAATATTTACATTTTAATTGTATCCTCTACTTACTGAAAACTGACTGGTATGGAGGGTGTGGAGCAAGGACAGAGACAGGGATACCAGTAAGGAGGCTATTCACACAATGTAGTCAAAAGATGATGGTGTTTGGATCGAGGAGGAATCTATGCAAGTGATAAAAGCTGGACAGACTTCAGATTTATTCTGAGAAGAGAGCCTACAGGATCTCTGAGCTTTCTCTTTGGGAGACAAAGAGAAGAGTCTAGAATTACACCAATGTTTCTGGCCTGAGCAAATAAAAAAATGATGCTTCCATTAATGGAAATGCTAATGCAGTTTATCGCATGAATAATATGTCATTATGCTAAAATGTGTTAACATGTTAATGAGTCAGCACACAAAAATCACTTTGTATAATAGTTAATATCAAGTAAGCCTGATGTGTTTGCTGCAGTTAATAATACATTGAGATGGGAAAATTTCTTCAACCCCAGCATATTATTAAATGTGAAAATGTTCATGTTATAGTCACAACCTTTGGTCTTTGAGAAAAAAGTGACTTAAATGAGATATTGAAAGACTTTCCATTGGCAGCTACAGTGTAGGAGAAAAACAGGATTTTCGAATAGTAACTAAGAATTCCCTCTCCAATTCCCCTTTTCACCAGCACAAGCCTGTCATTATAGCACTTCCTCCTTTTTTTTATTCCTGCCATTTGATAGTATACCTATCCTCAAAAACAACACACACTAAAACATATTACCTTTTTAAAGAATCTTGAGTTTATTGTCACTATAACAATGGAGTCTGTATTCAACAGTACTGTTTTAATTACCATTAAAGTATTCTGTGTTTTTAAGACACAACAATAACAATTTATTTTTTATCCTTATTGTATGTTTTTGAAATTGTGAAAACTAATAAGATAAGTTTTTTTTTTTTTTTTAAAGAGATATGGTCTCACTCTCTCACCCAGGCTGGAGTGCAGTGGTGCAATTATTTCACTGTAACCTAGAACTCTTGGGCTCAAATGAGCCTCCCACCTCAGCCTCCAAAGTAACTGGAACTATAAGCATATGCTACTACACCCAACTAATTTTTATATTTTCTGTAGAAAGAAGATCTCACCATAATGCCCAGACTGGTCTTGAACTCCTGGCCTTGAGTAATCCTCCTCAGCCTCCCTAAGTGCTAGGATTTCAGGCATGAGCCATCACACCAGGCCCAGAAATAAGTATTATAGAAAACAGTAAAAGACAAGTATCATAAAATGCTCAAATAACTATAAATGTCCTAACCAGTTGAGATGAAAAAGACCGAATACTTTTGTTTTATGCAGTAGTACCTATGTTCTCCCATGAAACTTATTTTTCACTGGTGATCAGTAAGATGACATTTCAAGGTGAAAATATATGAAGTCTTCCTTAAAGTGGGAAAAAATGTTCTCCTTATGAAAGTAGCTGTGTGACCGATCCCATTTAATTAAATTAATTTTATATTATTTCCCCTTCATGAATATGTGGAACTAGGTAGTAGGACCCACTCACAATTATTACAATGATGTGTGTGTGTGTGTGTGTGTGTGTGTGTGTGTGTGCGTGTTTCCAGTGAGCACTAGCTTATACCTATAGGCTCTTTCTGTGGGAGGGAAGGCTCTATTAAAATGTACATTCATGTGCAAATTCTATTTTAAGTCTATGTATATAACAAGGAGCCTAACAAATAAATAATAAGGTAAGATTTGGTTGCTTCAACCAAGCAACTAAAACAAACATATGAAGAACATTAATTGTTAGCTTACCCTGCCCCCACCACCTGACCCCCACCTTACCTCAGTATTTTCTTTGTGAAAGCGAGGAATTAGACAAAACTCTGCATATAATGATTCCAAGAGTTGAAGTAACTGGGATAAAACCTATTTTAATCTACTAACTCATAAATTTGCATTATATAAATTTCATTTTCAGTATTTTTTACTGGGTACAGTGCTTTTTTATAAATTGTCCCAAGCAATCTTGTAATTAGAAAATTATTCATATTATTTCTATT
>NW_006945202.1:0-752 GCF_000164805.1 Carlito syrichta | reverse complement strand
GAATGAGTAGGTAGCTCATCATCCCACCATTCAAGCATGAAGTGACCTACCAGTGAAGAATGCCACGACAGTAAATACAAGGCTAGAGCAGGAGCATCATTAACTGCTTTTAAAATCATAATTAAGACACTAATTTTGGGGTCAATGACCCAAATTACTCATAAAGCATAATACTTACAATAGAATCATTTTTGCAAAAGAGAGCTTGACAGATTTTTAAGCCTTTGGTTTTTATCATGACTCTATCTAAAATTACTCCAGACCAATGAATTTGTCCTATTTTTAAAAATCCTCTGGTGAAAGATTTTTCTGGCATCACTTTAAATGACTAATCTCTCTTACTATGAGAAACTTCCTTCTTATAGCAATTTCTAAAATTTCTAAGGCAAAAAACTATTGCTTTTAATCTTTAAAAAATATTTATGAAAAATTGTAACATACTCAAAAGTAGAAGAGTAAAATAACCAAGCACATATATTCAACAATTTTCAAGATTTTGTTGCATTTGCATTACTCATTGCTATTTTCTTTGCTAAAAGAGTTTGAAGCAAATTTCAGACATATACACTTTAGTATGCATGTTTATATTTCAAGAGATTTAGACATTCATCCATAACCATTAGCTGCTATCTTATACCTAATGAAATTAGCATTCATTCCTTGATAAACTAGTTCATGATCAAATCTCCCCAACTGGTAATTTTTTTTTTTTTTTTTGCAGTTGATTTGCTAAATCATAATTCAAACAAGGG
>NW_006945200.1:0-628 GCF_000164805.1 Carlito syrichta | reverse complement strand
AATACATTGGAATACATGGCATAATTCTGCATTCAAAAAATGACAACGAAAGTGTTTCTCACAATAAATTCTGAATGTTTTATTTTGCGCAAAAGTGAAAACTTGTTGAGATTCCAGATCTATATCCTTATTAGAAAACTGAACCTTGATATCCTCTGTACCTAAGTGCTATTCCAAAGGCAGAATGCCTAATAAATATTAAAAAATTTAGAAAATAAAATGGTATCGTAATTTAATACAGCTTTATCCATTCTTAAAATTTAGGTACATTTTCTTGGTGCACTCTGTATTTTCTATTTGTTAATTATGCTTAAATATTACAGAAGTGCTATCCTCAGAGAAAAGTTTCCATTATAAATTTGAAGGAAATATAAAATCACGTTCCCTTTATATTTTAAACCAATTTATATTTTTAAAAGAGTATTTCCATTGAATCCCCTAGTATATTTTCTACCTAAGACATAATGCTGTACTGCAACAAAGTATCCGATTAATCTCATACTTTTAATCACCAAGCATTTAAAATGAGACACACAGAAAAAAGAGAATTTGGGGCCCAAAATATATAAACAAAAATAACATGGAGATTAGTATTTGAACTATACATTAGTGTAAATATTTAGATAAT
>NW_006945199.1:0-4363 GCF_000164805.1 Carlito syrichta | reverse complement strand
ATATTGACCTACCGTGTGAATCAGTAATTCCCCTGTAGAGAATATACCTGGAGGAACTCAAATCATTTTACTGAAAAGATACCTACACAAGTATGTTTGTTGCAGGTTTTATCAAAATTGCAAAAAAACATGTTACCAGCAGTGTTGCCCATCAAATCTGGAATGGATAAAATAAATGTGGTATACACACCGTGGAATATTATGAAGTCATAAAAAAGGACAGATATAAGGATTTTGCATGGATATGAGGTAAGTCATTTTCAGTCATGTATCACAGAAACAAAAAACAGAGTTCCATATGTTCTCATTCATGTTCTAAACTTTATCAGTTATAGTGCTGTAAGAAAGTGATCGGTAGATGTGGAAAACTCTTTAGGGGGAGGGGCGAGATTGGCAGTGGAGGGATACTGCTAAGGAAGCGAAGGGAATGCCTCATCAACCAGGGACCCTGCATAATCAATGTTTGCATATCTAAGTCTGAATTACGCCCCATATTTTTTAAAAATTAAAATAAATAAATGAAAGCTGTAAAACATGCAACTGTTTTTATTTGTTTATCCTATTTTTTAATATTTTTTTTACTTTAAAAAATGGTTACAATTCAGGGCTGTGCATAGAAATGTTCATTATTCAGGGATTGATTTTTTAATGTGTATAATACTCCAATGATAACTCCTTTACCTATTAATACGTTGGAATACATGCCTTCAAAATTGACAACTACAGCATGTCTCACATAAATTCTGAATGTTTTAGTCCACCTATATTGAAACTTTTTGAGATTTCAGATCTATATCATTCTTAGAAAACTGAACCTTGAGATTCAGTGTACCTAAGTGCTATTCAGAAGGCAGAAGGCATATTAAATCTTGAAAATTTTAGAAAATAATACAGTATCGTAATTTAATACACTTTTTTCCATTCTTAAAATTTGTGTACATATTCTTGGTGAATTCTGTATTTTCTGCTTGTTAATTTTGATTAAATGTTACCGATGTGCAATCCTTAGAGAAAAGTTTCCCTTATATATTTGAGGGAAATATAAAATCACATTCCCTTCATATTTTAACCCAATTTATGTTTGAAAGAGTATTTCCTTTGGATCTCCTAGTGTTTTCTCTACATAAGACTTAATGCTGTACTCTGCAACAAAGTATTCGATTAATCTGATACTTTTAATCACCAAGCATTTAAAAGCAGGCACACAGAAAAAATAGAATATTGGGGCCAACATACATAAATCAAAATAACATGGAGATTTACAAAGTAGTAAGTATTTGGGCCCCTCATTAATATAAAAATTTAGATAATTGACAATTCAGGAAAATTGATGATGATCTTAGCTAAAGTGATTTTCAAATCCTGTTAGAAAAACAGCTCAAAGGGTGTTACTTAATCCTAAAAACATTCAAAAGTTTCTAAACTAAAGAAAGTGCTAAAGTAGTATGTGGTTGTACTATAACCAAGCTCCGACAGGGTTCGGTGACTATAATATAAAACACTACCTCGTGGGCAACCCAATCAGTTCCCCTCTCAATGTGGGAGTTTCTCTTTCCTCTCAAGAAACGCTGCTTTGACCGGGCTCTGTGGCTCAGCCTGTAATCCCAGCATTTTGGGAGGTCGAGGTGAGTGGATTGCCTGAGCCCGCAGGTTCGAGACCCGCCTGGGCAACTTGGTGAGACCTCATCTCTACAATAAATCAAAAATCAGCCGGGCATGGTATCGTGAGCCTGTAGTTCCGGCTACTCAGAAGGCTTAGGCGGAAGGATCAACGGAGCCTAGCAGGTCGAGGCTGCGGTGGCCGGGAGCGGCCACTGCACTCCAGCCTGGACGACAGAGTGAGACTCCAACTCAAAAAAAACCCAAAAAACAAAACCAAAAACAAAAAAACCCTGCTTTACCAAAAAAAAAAAAAAAAGACCACCTCGTTTAGTGAATTCTTGAATGATCACTTATCCCTGGAGAACTTTTTGGATACATGTGAACACATGGATTCATTCACTTCTTGGGAATAAAATCCACATGTCTACTGCATTTGGCAGAGCAATGTACACAAGCCCTTCAAGCCTAAGGATTGCTCAGTCGTCAAGGGCCCTCGTATTATGTTGCCAAATTCTGAGGCTCGTGTCATGACAATTTGACATGCTTCTTTCTCTGACTTTGCTTACTTCTTTAATGTAAAAATTAGACTTCTGGGCAATCTATAGATTCAGTGAAATACCCATTAAGTTAAAAATCATTCTTCCAAGACCTGGAAATTACAATAAAGAATTCATATCAGCAGGCCTCAGTGGCACGGCCTGTAATCCCGCACCTTTGGGAGGCTGAGGTGAGTGGATTGCCAGAGCCCGTGGGTTCGAGACACACCTGGACAGCGAGACCTCGTCTCTACTTTAAATGAAAAACTCAGCCGGCATGGTAGCACATGCCTGTAATTCATGCTAATTGGAAGGCAGAAGCGGGAAGGATCACTGGAGTCCAGCAGGTCGAGGCTGCAGTGCCTGGCAGCTGCCACTGCACTCCAGTCTGGGCAACAAAGTGAGACTCCAACTAAAAAACAAACAAAGAATTCATATGAAGCCATAAATAATCAAGAATAGCCAAAAGAATCGTATCAAAAGAAGCAAAGCAGGATTTCTAGACTTCAAAATTTACTGTATGTTTACAGTAATCAACACAGCCTGGTATTGGTACAATAATAGGTGCATAGGACAATGGATCAGAACAGAGAGTGAAATTCTAAAATTCTCAACCAACTCATCTTTGAAAAAACCTCTAAGACCCAATGGGTAATGGAGAACATATTCAGTAAAAGGTGCTGGGAAAAGGTTAAAACCATGCACCAGATTAAAATAGGACACCCATCAATCACCATACACATTAACTCTAAATGGATCAAAGACCTAAACGTAAAACACCAAATTATAATAATCCTAGGGGACGCAGGAGACACCATTAGGGAAACTGGAACCGGAAATTCCTCTTCAGAACCCTAAATACCCATGCCTTAAGAAGTAAGTTAGACAAGTGGGATCTCACCAAATTAATATACTTCTGCAAAACAAAAGAAACCATCAGAAGAGCCAAGATACAGCAAACAGAAAGGGAAAAACGATTCTCCACCTATATATCTGTAAAAAGGCATAACATCTAGGATCCGCAAGTAACTCAACCACTCAGAAAAAACAGACAAACATTCGCTTTGAAAAGTGTGCAAAATACGTGACTGGACACTTTTCATAAGAAAAGATATGGGCAGCCAGGACACACATGAAAATTGCTCAGCCTCACTCATCATCAAAGAAATGCAAATGAAACCACTTTGAAATACCACATACCCCCTGTAAGACTGGCCAAAATTAATAAAACAAACAATAACAGATCAGGGAAGGATTTGGGAAAAAATAAGTGCTTCTACACTGCATTTGGACTGAAATGTAGAGCAACATCTTTGGAAAACAGTGTGGTGGCTTGTAAAAGGACAAGATATTGACTTACCATGTGACTCAGAAATTCCCCTGTTGAGAATTTACCTGGAGGAACTCAAAGCATTTTATAAAAAAGATACCTGCACCAGTATGTTTTTTGAAGCTCTAATCAAAATTGCAATAAAATATGGTACAAACTATGTTGCCCATCAAATCTGGAATGGATAAATAAAATGTAGTATATACACAGTGGAATATGACGCAGCCATAAAAAAGGACAGATAGAAGGATTTTGCAGAACGTTTGGTGAAAATGAGGGAGGTCATTTTCATTGATTTATCACAGAAACAAACAACAGAGTTCCATATGTTCTCACTCATGAGCAAAACTTGATCACTCATAGTGCTGTAAGAAAATGATTAGCTGTAGTGGAAAACCGATTGGGGGACAGTATGCAAAATGCGTGTGAGATTGGCAGTGGAGGGATACTTCTAAGGAAGGGAGGGGCATACCTCAAATTGTAACCACATTTTTTTGAAATTAAGACAAATAATTAAACAAATGAAAGCTGTAAGCATGCAACTGACTTTGTTTATTATATATTTTTATTTTTTTTTACTTTAAAAATGGTTACAATTCAGGATTGTGTCTAGAAATGTTCATTATACAGAGATTGATTTTTTTTAAGAATTGTATAATACTCAAATGATAATTCCTTCTCCTTTTAATGCGTTGGAATACATGGCATAATTCTGCATTCAAAATTGACAACTACGGTGTTTCTCACATAAATTCAGAATGTTTTATTCTGCCTAAATTGAAACTTGTTGAGATTCCAGAACTATATTATTCTTAGAAAACTGTACCTTGAGAATCAGTGTACCTAGGTGCTATTCAGAGACAGAATGCCTAATAAATATTAGAAATTTTTGAAA
>NW_006945198.1:0-5708 GCF_000164805.1 Carlito syrichta | reverse complement strand
TTTATAGACATTCTATATAAATGGAATCATATAAAATTTATTTTGAGATCTGGGTTGTTTTACTTAATGTTTCTGAGACTAATTCACGTTGTAGCATGTATTGGTACTTCATTCCTTTTTACTGCCAAATGATGTTCCATTGTATACATGTATCACATTTTATTTGTCTATTCATTAGTTGATGGACATTTGGATTATTTCTACTTTGTGGCTATTATGAATAATGTGAAGAACATCCATATAGCTAGATTTCTTTGTTTTTGTTTCCCCTGGGTACATAGATAGGAGTAGAATTGCCAGGTCTTGATAGTGTCTTTCAGTGTGCAAAAAAGCTTCATTTTGGTGAAGGCCAATTTATTAATTTTTATTTTCATCACTTCTGTTCTTTGCATCATATCTAAGAAATCATTACCTAACTCCAAATCATAATGATTAACTAATTTTTTCTATAGGTTTTATTTTATTTTTTAGCTCTTATATTAGGTCTTTAAACTAATTAGTTTTAATTTTCATGCTTGGTGTGAGGAAGGGGTCCACATTCCTTTATGTTTGGCTATCCAGTTGTTCCATTTGCTAAAAAGATGATTTGTTCCCCCCATTCAATTGTTTTGGAATCCTTATTAAAAAAAAATCAGTTAACCATAAATATAAAGTTTTAGTTCTGGAGTCTCAATTCTATTCATAAACTCATGCTGATACCATTCTATTTTGGTTAATGTAGCTTTACAATAAGTTTTGAAACTGGAAAGTGTGTGTCCTCCCATTTTAGTCTTCTTTTTCAAGAGTGTTTTAACTATTTTGAGTCCTTTGCTTTCCGTATAAATTTTAGGATTAGCTTGTCAACTTCTTCAAAGATGAAAGTCAGCTGTGATTTTGACAGAGAGTGCATTAAATCCGTAGATCAATATAGGAAGTATTGCCATATTCACAGTATAAGTATTCCATTAACAAAAGATGTCTTTCCATTTATGTAGATTTTGGTTTCATTCAGAAATATTTTATGCTTTTTAGTATACAAATCTTGTACTTCTTTTGTTACATTTATTTATATGTATTTTATTTTTAAGGGTATTGTGAATGGAATTATTTTCTTTCTTTTAGATTGTCATTGTTAGTGTATAAAAATAAAATTGATTTTTAAATACTGATCTTGGTCTTACAATGGTGCTGGACTCATTCATAAGTTGTAGTAGTTTTTAAGTAGATTACTTAAGATTTTCTATATACAAGATCATGTCATCTGTAAATAAAGGCAGTTTTACTTTTTCCCTTCTAATCCAAATGCCCGCCCTCCCTTCCTCCCTCCCTCCCTCCCTTCCTTCCTTCCTTCTTCCCTCCCTTCCTCCCTTCCTTCCTTCTACCTGATTGTTGTAGTTAAAACTTATAGTACAATATTAAATAGAAGTTTGCGGAACAGATATCATTGTTTTGTTCTCAAATTTGAGGGGACAGCATTGTCTTCACCATTAAGTACGATATTATCTGTGAGGTTTTTGTATGTCCTTTTCTCTGGTTTAGGAAACACCATTGTATGTCTAATTTTTGATAGTTTTTATATCATACATGAATGTTGAATTTTTGTCAGATGCTTTCTCTGCTACTATGGATATGATCTTGTGCTTTTTTCTCCTTTATTCTAAGAATATAGTGTTATGTGAATCAATATTTGTCCATTAAACCACCCTTGCATTTCTGAGATAACATTCAGGGATAGTGTATAATAGTATGCTATATTTGGTTTGTTGGTATTTTGATGAGGATTTTTATGTTTATATTCATAATAGGTGTAACATTGGTTTGTAGTTTTCTTCCCTTGGGAAATCCTTGTCTGTTTTTGTCAATAAGGGCAATACTGACCTACTCATTATAATGAGTAGGAAAGTCTAAGGCTTCTGGGCCTGAGCTAGTCTTTGTGGGAATATTTTAAATTACTGTAATTCTTTACTTAATATGAGAAAAGACTGAAAAATGGAATTTATTTATAAAGATTATTTATTCATACATATTTAAACTTCAGTCACCTTCAAAGTACTTTCTGTTTGATGCAATATAACTATCAAGATGCTTTTTCTACTGCTCAAAATAGTTTTTTAACTTGTCCATTTTGATGCCTTTTAGTGCTTCTGCTGTTTTTTCTTTCACCACATCAGCAAAATGTTTCCCCTTGAGGACTTTTTCCATTCAGGGTAACAAAAAAATAAAGTTGTTTGGGCCAAGATCTGGTGAATAGGGAGGGTAGAGCACAGGGTCTTGTCCGTTTTTTGGTCAGAAACTGCTGGCCACTCAGCACGATGTGGCCAGGAATGCTTGTAAATCACCCATCATGAAATGGGCAAACACGTTTAAAGAATCTTAAAATTTTCACCGAAGCCAGATGTAGCCTATCACAACAACACTAGCTGATACTGATGCTGATGGGTTTCTAGAACACTTACCTAGTGGGGGATGCCCGTACTACAAGCAGCCCACCCTCCAAAAAATAATTGTTTTTTTCTGTGTCCCCCCCTCATGTGTGTGTGTATATTGTGGTGTGTGTGTGTGTGTGTGTGTGTGTGTGTGCACGTGCATGTGTGCATTCAAATTTAATATTTCTCCTTGAGTCTGGAATTTTTAGGAGTTTGTTCATTTAATGTAAGTCTTCTAATTTGTTGTTCATAATATTCTTTTATAATCATTTTCTTTTTTGTAAGATTGATAGTGATATCAGCTCTTTTCTTCTTAATTTTAGTAATTTGAGTTTTATCTTTTTTCTTGGTTAGTCTAAATCCCTGTCAATATTGCTGTTCTTGATTTTTCATTAATTTTCTGTTTTTTATTTCATTAATATCCATGCTAATTTTTATTTCCTTCCTTCTTCTTACTTTGTGTTTAATTTTTTTCCTACCCCCCACTCCCACCCTCCCAGTTTCATAAAGTAGTAAGTTAGGTTTTTGATTTTTTTTTCTAAAATAGGGTTTTACAGATAAGTACTTCATCAGTTATATCACATAAATTTTGGTATACTGTATTTCAGTTTTCACTTATCTTAAAGTATTTTCTAATTTCCTTTTTTGATTTCTTGTTTGACTCACTTGCTCTCTAGGAGTTTAATTTCCATATATTTTTGAATTGCCCAAATTTCCTTCTGTTGTTGATTTCTAACTTAATTTCATTGGGTTAGAGAGCATACTTGGTATGATGTGAATTATTGTGTCTTTTTTTATGGCCCAGGTTGTGGTCTATCCTGGAACAAGTTCCATTTTTCTCTCATTTTTAGTCTTCTCTTCATCACTGAATTTCTTGAAAATCCGTCCACATTTTCTGCCTTTCTTCAGCTTCCACTCAAGTTCATCCCTCAATAATTTGTTATCATTTAACCTTTAGCAAATGCCTACCTAGGCACTAGGACAGGGTCCCTATTTTTATGACACTTTCAAGCTGAAGTTATAATCTCAAAGATCACCAGTGCCAGCACAAACTGTTGTAGTATGATTAGAAAAAGATGCCCCTGTAAGTGGATGCATTACAAATAGGTACCCCTAATCCAAAATGAAATTAAGAAAACAATTTCTTCTATAGTAGCATCAAAAACACTATAATACTTAGAAATAAATCTAACCCAAAAGAACGATACCCTGTACTGAAAACTATGAAACATTGTTGAAAGAAATTAAATAATACCTAAATAAATGGAAGAACATCCCATATACAAACCTAAAAAACTTAATATTGCTAAAATTGCAATTCCTAAATCAGTTTACAGATTCAATACATTCTCTATCAAAATTCCACTGCTTTCTTTACAAATACGGAAAACACCATCTTCAAATTCATACAGAATTTCAAAGGACCCTAAAGAGCCAAAACAATATTGAAAAAGAAGAACAAATTTGGAGGACTCATACTTACCAATTTCAAAACTTACTACAAAGCTGCAGTAATCAAAACTGTAGTACTGGCATAAGGATAGACATACAGATCAGTGGAATAGAATTGAAGGTTCAGATATAAACACATACATTTATGGAAGACTGACTTTCAACAAAGATGCCAATTCCATTGGAGGGGAAAAATAGTGGCTTTGACAAACGATGGAGGAACAACTGGATATCAACGTGCAAAAGAATGAGATTAGATGCTGACCTCATACCATAGACAAAAATGAACTAAAAATGGATTACAAACATAAATGTAAGAGCTAAAACTATCACACTCTTAGAATGAAACATAGAGTTAACCTTTATGATCTTGGATTTGGCAATAGACTCTAAAAAATGACATCAAAAGTATAAGCAAAATAAAAATGTCACATTCCTAATAAGAGAATCCAAATAACTGCTAATAAATACTATTTTCTTCAAGAATTGAAAAGGTCAAAGTTTAATAACATTTTGGTGACAGCAAGTGGAAACTACCACTTTCAAAATTTACTGATTAGGGGAATGAAGTGTGGTATCACTTCTAGAGGGCTATTTGACAGAATCTATCAACATTTTAAAAGCATATGCCCTTTGATTCAACAAACTCATTTCTTGTTTTTTATCCTACTGATGTATGAAATGATGCAGTTTCTATTACAATAGCAAAACATGAAAATTTTCTAATGGTAACTAATAAATGATTAAATAAAATATGATGTTCTTATGATGAAATATTGTACAACTATTAGAAATACATAGACAGCCAGGCTCGGTGACTCAGCCTGGAATCCCACACTTTAGGAGGCTGAAGTGAGTGGATTGACTGAGCCTGTGGGTTCAAGATATGCCTGGGCAACTTGGTGAGACCTCATCTCTACAATAAATCAAAAATTAGCTGGGTGTGGTAGTGTGCACCTGTAGTTCCAGCTACTTGGAAGGCTGAGGTGGAAGGATCACCGGATCCCAGCAGGTGGAGACTCTGGTGGCTGGGAACGTGCCACTACACTCCAGTCTGGGCAACAGAGTTAGACTCCAACTCAAAAAAAAAAAAAAAAGAAAGAAATACAAAGACAGTTCTTGGTGTAATTGATTATGAAATAATCTTGAAAAAGTGTTTTTAAGGAAAAAAAATACAGGACAGTGCATGTAGTATGCTTTAATTTTTGAAAGTAATATAGTTATATATATATATTATATATATATATATATATATAAAACATTTCTGTTAGTATATATAAGAAACTAGTAATAGCAGTTGCCTTCTAAGTGGAAAAATGAGTGGCTTAGTGTGGAATGAGAGGGAGCTTTGATTTTGTGTATAATATGCATGTATAACCTCTTTTAAAATGCCTTTTTTTAAGTTTAAAAAGGACTTTATTTCACTGAGCCCATTCTACCTTGGTCACTAGATTGTCCAGTGTCAAAATGACTGTCATCCAGCTCCTGTCAAAAGCATTTGAAATCATCAGTGAGAAATATGTGACCCATTATTTCAAGTTCTCTAAGAGTTATCTCCATCTCATGTTAGGTAACCTACCATCAGTAAACCTAAGCTATGCATCATTAAAAAACATGGGCCCTGTGTTCAACTTCAGATTCTAACTCCATCTCTTATTAGCAATGTAATGGGAAGCCACTGACTTTGCCTCTCTATCCCCTCAGGCTCCTTACCTGTAAAAATAGAGATGATACAGAGATGTTGGGAAAGAGTTGATAACATAGTACAAACCAACATTCCTTAGAAGAGTGGCCTGAAAACACATTAAAGTCCTTGGTAAATGTTAGCTATGATACTTCTATCAAATGCTT
>NW_006945197.1:0-3537 GCF_000164805.1 Carlito syrichta | reverse complement strand
TTCTCTGTCCTCTCAGTAAAATACTGCTTTACTTAAAAAAAAAAAAAAGACTAACTCTTTTAGTGGATCCTTGAATGGTCACTTATCCCTGGAGAAGTTTTTGGATAGGTGTGAACACATTGTTGTCTTTACTTCTTGGGAATGAAAATCACCATGTCTACCGCATTTGGCAGAGCACTTTACACAAGCACTTGAAGCCTAAGAATTGTTCAGTAGTCAAGGTCTCTCCCATTATGATGTCAAAGTTCTGAGGCTGATGTCATAAATGACAATTTGACATGCCTGTTTGCCTGACTTTGCTTACTTCTTTAATGTAAAAATTAGCCTTTTGGGCAATCTACAGATTCAATGAAATAACCATTAAGTGAACATAATACTTCTCAGACTTGGAAATTACAATAAAGTATTCATATGAGCCAGGCTCGGTGGCTCAGCCTGTAATCCCACGTCTTTTGGAGGCTGAGGTGAGTGGATTGCCTGAGCCTGCGGGTTCGATACCCACCTGAGCATGGAGACCTCAGCAGGTTGCGGTTGAGGTGGCCGGGAGATGGCACTGCACTCCAGTCTGGGCGACTGCGTGGAATTACAACTACAAAAAAAAAAAACCAATTCATATGAAACCATAAACAATCAAGAATAGCCAAAAGTATCTTATCATAAGAAAAAAAGCAGGAGCTATCACTGTTCCAGTCTTCAAACTTTACTGTATGTTTACCGTATTAAACACAGTCTGGTATTGGTACAAGAATATGTCCATAGACCAATGGATTAGGACAGAGAATGAAATCCTCAAATTCTCAACCAATTCATGTTTGAAAAAGCACCCAAGATCCAATGGTAATGGAGAACATATTCAGTAAATGGTGCTGGGAAAAGGCTGAAGACATGCACAATGTTGAAATAGGACCCCTAACCATAATCATACATATTAACTCTAAATGGATCAAAGACCTAAAAGTAAAACACCAGATTATAATAATCTTAGAAAACACAGGAGACACCATTATGGAAACTGGAACTGGAAATTAATTCCTCTTCACAACACTAAATACTGATGCCGTAAGACGTAAGTTAGACAAGTGCGATCTCATCAAATTAATATACTTCTGCAAAACAAAGAAACCATCAGAAGAGCTGGGATACAGCCGACAAAATGGGAAAAACGATTCTCCAACTATATAGCTGTAAAAGAGCATAATATCTAAGATCTAAAATAAACTCAAACACTCAGAAAAATCAGGCAAACATTCCCTTTGAAAAGTGTGCAAAATACGTGATTGGATACTTTTCATAAGAAGAGATAAGGACAGCCAGCAGACACATGAAAATTGCTCAGCCTCTCTCATCCTCCAGGATATGCAAATGAAAAATTTATTATGATTTTGGCAAAAGCAATATTGAAATCCTGTAGGAAATTCTGCTCAAAGTCTGATACAAGATACTAAAAACATCCAAAAAGCTTCTAAGCTAAAGAAAGTGCTAAAATATTATTTGGTTGTTCTAAACAAGCTCCAACAGGAATCCGTGACCATAATAATAAAAGACTACATCGAAGGTGACCCCCTCAAATCCCCTACCGGTTTGAGAGTTTCACGGTCCTCTCAATAAAGACTGCTTTAAAAAAAAGAGACTACTTCGTTTACAGGATACTTCAGTAGTCACTTAACCCTTGAGAAGTTTTTGGGTAGGTGTTAACACATGGTTTTCTGCACTTCTTGGGAATGAAATCCAGCATGTCTACAGCATTTGGGAGAGCACTGTACACAGGTGCTTGAAGCCTAAGGATTGCTCAGTAGTCAAGGTATCTCCCATTATAATGTCAAAGTTCTGAGGCTGTTGTCATAAATGACAATTAGACATGCTTGTTTCCTTGGCTTTCCTTACCTTTTTTAATGTAAAAATTAGCCTTTTGTCAATCTACAGATTCAATGAAATAACCATCAAGTTAACATCCTTCTTCTCATATCTGGAAATTACAATAAAGAATTCATATGAAACCATAAACAATCATGAAGAGCCTAAAGAATCTTATCAAAAGAAGCAAAGCAGGAGGTATCGCAGTTCCAGACTTCAAATCTTACTATATGTTCACACTAATGAACACTGCCTGGTATTGGTACAAGAATAGGTTCCATAGGCCAATGAATGAGGAAAGAGAATGAAATCCTCAAATTCTCAACCCACTCATCTTTGAAAATACCTCCAAGACCCACTGGGTAATTTAGAACATATTCAGTAAATGGTGCTGGGAAAAGGCTGGCAACATGCACAAGACTGAAACAGGACCCCTCTCTATCACCATACACATTAACTCTATATGGATCAAAAGACCTAAATGTAAAAAACCAGATTATAATAGTCTTAGAAAACTCAGGAAACACCATTAGGGAAACTGGAACAGGCAACTAATTCCTATTGAGAGTCCTAACTACCCATGCCTTAAGAAATATGTTAGACAAATGGGATCTCATCAAATAATATACATCTGCACAACAAAGGAAGCCATCAGAAGAGCAGGGATACAGCCAACAGAATGGGAAAAATGATTCTCCACATATCTGTAAATAGGTATAACATCTAGGATCTACAAGAAACTCAAACACTCAGAAAAATCACACAAACATTCCCCTTGAAAAGTGTTCAAAATAATTGATTGGACACTTTTCATAAGAAGAGGTATGGGCAACCAGCAGACACATGAAAATTGCTCAGCCTCACTCATCCTAAACGAAATGCAAATGAAACCACTTTGAAATTCCACATTCCCCTGTAAGACTGGACATCACTAATAAAATCAACAATAACAGATGCAGGACAGGATTTGGGAAGAAATAAATGCTTCTACACTGCATGGACTGAAAAGAAGAGCAACATCTTTGGAAAACAGTTTGGTGGTTTTTAAAGGGACTAGATCTTGACCTACCATATGACTCAGTAATTCCCCTGTAGAGAATATAGATGAGGAACTCAAATCTTTTTTCCAAAAAGATACCTGTACCAGTATGTTTTTTGCAGCTCTAATCACAATTTCAAAAAAACATGGTACCAACCATGTTGCCCATCAAAGCTGGAATGGAAAAATAAATGTGGTATATACACAGTGGGATAAAATGCAGCCATAAGGAATGACAGACAGAAGGATTTTGGAGAACGTTTGATATATATGAGGTAGGTCATTTTCCGTGATTTATCACAGTAATAAAGAACAGAGTTCCATATGTTCTCACTCATGAGCTGAACTTGATCACTTATAGTGCTGTAGGAAAGTGATTGGCAGTAGTGGAAAACTGTTTAGGGGAGGTGTGAGATTGGCAGTGGAGGGATACTGCAAAGGAAGGGAGGGGCATACCTCATCAACTGGGGACCCTGCATAATCAATGTTTGTATATCTAACTCTGAATTGTACTCCATATTTTTTAAAATATTAAAATAGCTGGACTCGGTGGCTCAGCCTGTAATCCCCTGCCTTTCGGAGGCTGAGGTGTGTGGATTGCCTGAGCCCGCGGTTTCGAGACCCGCCTGGGCAGCAACACTTCG
>NW_006945196.1:0-812 GCF_000164805.1 Carlito syrichta | reverse complement strand
TTGTTTTAACTCTATAAGTAAAGTAACTGAAACAATCAATCACATTTTGTTCTGTTTGTGCTTCTTTAGCCCTTTTCTGACTATAAAGCCCACTCTACCCACCTTATTCGAGCACCTCTTCTATTTTATTTTATTTTTTTAATCACTTGTAAAAAGCTAATTTGGTCTTTAAACTAAATTTGTAGAATATGCGTTTTTCCACATCTGGGTGCTTGGCAGTTAATGTTGTCCTCAGAGCGGCAGCATTAACATTTCTTGAAACTTGTGAGAAATGCAGATTCTCAGGTTCCACCTCAGATCTACTGATACAAAGGATGAGTGGGACTCAGCATCTGTACCTTAAAAGACCTCCAGGTGACTCTGATGCACCTCAAATGTAAGAACTGTTAAATCACAAGAGATACTCAATGCACAAGGGAAACACACACAAAAAACGTGATGAGTATCAAGGGGAGGAATAGTAATTTCTAGTTAGGATGGATAAAATTCAACATGACTTCTTGGAGGAGGTGACAATTTATCAGGGACTTAAAGGAGTACAATTTGGGAAGATGTAACTAACTTTAGTTGAACAAAATAGGGTACAGAGGTGATGGGTTGTTCAACCACCTGTGTAAAATCAGTATAGGGCCATGGGGTAAAAACTGTGGAAGAGACAGTTTCTGTTCCCTGCAAAGGTGCAGCTATAGTTAGAAATTAACAAGTCTGTTGACTGTACGTTTGCCTTCAGCTCAATGAAAAGCAGTTTATTATCCTCAGGCCATCCCTGGGAATAAGGAAGCTGCCATGGTGCTGATAAACATATCTTCTCT
>NW_006945195.1:0-814 GCF_000164805.1 Carlito syrichta | reverse complement strand
TTTGGATAGCTGTGACTACATGGTTTTCTTCACTTCTTGGGAATGAAATTCACCATGTCTACCGCATTTGGCAGAGTGCTGTACACAAACCCACGAAGCCTAAGGATTGCTCAGTAGTCAAGGTCCCTCCCATTATGATGTCAAACTTCTGAGGCTGACGTCATAAATGACAATTTGACATGCTTGTTTCCGTGACTTTACTTACATCTTTTAATGTAAAAATTAGCCTTTTAGTCAATATACAGATTCAATGAAATAACCATTAAGTTATCAACATTCTTCTGAGACCTGGAAATTACAATAAAGGATTCATATGAGCTGGGCTCCGTGGCTCAGCCTGTAATGCCGTGCCTTTCAGAGGCTGAGGTGAGTGAATTGACTGGGCAGCGAGACCTCATCTCTAAAATAAATAAAAAAAATCAGAGCCCAGCACGTCGAGGCTGCGGTGGCTGGGAGCAGCCACTACACTCCAGTCTCAGAGACAGAGGGAGACGCCAACACACACACACAAAAGCAAAAAAAAAAGAATTCATAAGAAATCATGAACAATCATGAATAGTCAAAAAAATCTTATCAAAAGAATCAAAGCAGGAGCTATCACTGTTCCAGACTTCAAACTTTACTATATGTTTACAGTAATCCACACAGCCTGGCATTGATACAAGAATAGGTCCATAGGCCAATGAATCAGGACAGAGAATGAAATACTCAAATTCTCAACCAACTCATCTTGGAAAAACCCTCCAAGATCCATTAGGTAACGGAGAACACATTCAGTAAATGGTGCTGGGAAAAGGCTGACAACATGCACAGA
>NW_006945194.1:0-547 GCF_000164805.1 Carlito syrichta | reverse complement strand
AAACAACACTTCACCAGAGGGCTCTCGCCCTTTCCTCGAGAAGGGCACCCATGATGAAAATACTTCACCAGAGGGCTCTAGCCCTTTCCTCGAGAAGGGCACCCATGATGAAAACACCACTTCACCAGAGGGCACTAGCCCTTTCCTCAAGAAGGGCAACCATGATGAAAACTCCACTTCACCAGAGGGCACTAGCCCTTTCCTCGAGAAGGGCACCCATGATGAAGAAAACAACACTTCACCAGAGGACTCTCGCCCTTTCCTCGAGAAGGGCACCCATGATGAAAATACTTCACCAGAGGGCTCTAGCCCCTTCCTCAAGAAGGACACCCATGATGAAAACACTTCACCAGAGGGCTCTAGCCCTTTCCTCGAAAAGGACAGTCATGATGAAAACTCCACTTCACCAGAGGGCTCTAGCCCTTTCCTCGAAAAGGGCACCCATGACGAGGCAACCTCTTCATCAGAGGGCAGTAGCCCTTTCCTCAAGAAGGACACCCATGATAAAAACACCACTTCACCAGAGGGCACTAGCCTTTTCCTTGAG
>NW_006945193.1:0-3293 GCF_000164805.1 Carlito syrichta | reverse complement strand
TCACACAAGGTATAGGATTTAATAAGCAAACATACATGCATGTGCTTATATATCACACTGTATGCTAACAGGACTGGGTCAATCTAAGCACCTAGCCACATGGTTGTTATTTTCTCTATGTATTTTAAGAATCTCATTCCCACCCCTTCCTTCCTGACTCCTAGAAAACCAGTAGGATAGGTACAAAGTGGCTGTCAATGACTCATTTAATTCATTTAATAAATGCTGCTGATGGTGTTGGCTGTAGAGCAGCTCAGCAACCAGGTGCCCCTGGATGGGAGTTGGGGAATGATGTGGGTGGGAGTGCCCTGCTTATATTTTGAGAGGTGACTAGAAATGGTCAGACAACACTTCAAGTCTATTAGGGCAGTTCACACTTGCGTTTTGAATCTGATTATGTGTCTGTTGCTTTATAGGAAGACTGAGAATTAAAAACAGTTTTGCAACAGGAGAAAATTACTAGCTCATGATTATTCTTGAAAATCAAACCTGTCAGTTCAGGGCTGGATCATTTCAAGATTGGCCATCCAGATTGGGTTTCTCTTCTTATATGCTGACTGCTTTGTGGCTGATTCACCTGAAGTTATTAGCATCTCTCCCAAATAGTGTTTGGGGTGGGAGGCGGGGAGTTAGAGAACCACCATAAACTTTGCTCGGCAGTTATGAGTTTGCTCAGCACTTACGAATTTGCTTAGCACTTACCAGTTTACTGCTCATGTATCACAGCTGAAGTAAGTAAACAATTGATAAAAACTTGACACTGCTGCCCAGCACTTTTATAGAGATGGGTGGACTTATAGGTGGGTTCTCTTTTTATTGTCATGCTTCATTTTGTTTTGTATCAACACAGCCATAGGTTCATCTCTTCTTCCCACAGAAGAACAAAAAAACAACTACTTAATTACCAGTTTCAGGTTAAAGCTAGAAACCTGTATTTTGGCCTAAAAATATCTAATAATTAGCCATAGTTTTAGGTTCTTTCTGAATTATTTTGCCTCTTCTTTTTGACTTTTCCATTTTTTATTACCATTAAAAAATTACCAACCAAAGATATGAGAGTTGTTTCTAATAATTATGACCTAAAAAAAATGTAGGTTAGAAAAATTTAACTGTTATATAACTTTAAGATATTTAATATTAATATCTAAAATTAATATATCAAAATAAAGCACTTGATACACTAAAAACACTTTGCTTATCACCTTTTTAGGTTAAGAATAAGTGGCAAAATTCTATTCAATAAATACAAGAAGTTGCAGCAACATGTGAAGACCTATTACAGAATTTAGAGAGGAAAAGAAGTGGAATAAGAATGGAAAGAAAAATAATAGAGATAAAAAGACAGAGGGCAAGACTTCCTCATGTCTATGCATGCAGTCCCTGTGGCAGACACACACTCTTTACTACAAACCCACAGAAAGTATAGGCAAAAAAAGAAACTTCCAGTAGAAAAAGAAAAAGAATGAGAATCTCTATCCTCAGAATGTAGCATTGCTTTTTGAGGATTCTGATCAGCTATTGTTCCTAAAGACTTTTAAAGCTTTCTTGAGCTTTCACAACTTTAGACATCAGTAATACCCCTTGGCATTTTGCTCAGAGCTGAATGTAATTGATTCAAAAGCCCCAGAAGCTGCCACATTCCAGGTAGGGTGTATTTGGGGCTGTAATTATATAATTGTAATTATAGTCTTCAATAGGATATAAAAATAGGACTGAAATAATTCTATGGCAATTTGATGTGAGTTATCATGACCTAAGTTTCAATTATAATTCTTAATTTTGGTATTGCTGGGTCCTTGTTTGTCTTGACTGTCATGCAGTGTTTTCTCTGATATGTGAGAAAGTTAATATTTTTGGACAGTTTTCAAAACTGAGAAAAAGTTATTTAGTTTTTAGTAAAAGGTTGTAATGATTATATCCAGGGTTGGCATCTAATAGAAGGGAATTATTTAAAAATCAATTGTAGGTTCTTTCCCACTCTGTTGAAAGGTCATGTTAAATATTTATCATATACTCTTCATGCTGTGATCATGGTTGTATCCAAACAACCCTACACCTCCTCTCTTGGTCATAACTGATAAGGAGTTTGAATGCTATCAAACACAACTGATACAGAGTTTCAATGCTATCAAAACTCTTTTAGTGGAGAAAGAAACACTATCACTTTACATTTCAAGGTTAACCAATCTGGCTATCTACCAAGTTAGGCTTTAGGTTACTGACCGATCCAGATGTACTGATTTATAATAGATTCTTGCCTTAGTTTCTAACATGTATGAAACCTCTTTGCTTAGTGTTATTCTCCTTTATTGATTGTATCAGTGGTTGTGTTTATCACTTCAAAAATTTGAGTGCTGACATTTCTATCTCATAAAATAGTTACCAGGTTAACAAAACATACTTACTATGACTTAACAGAATTATCTCTCCATCTTGTTCTTTCAGGATTCAATTGTTCTTTTCTGAGTTTATTAATAAAACTAGCCTTATAAGGAGAACATAGATCTTTTACCATTTTGCTTAAAAATCTGCAGATGCATGGTGCTCATACACCCCAATGTCTGTGTTTTCTCAAAATATTATTGTTCGGGGTTCCATGTTAAATCCCATTTTATTTCCTAATATTCAATAGTTTTATCTGCATTAAAAGGTCTTCTAAAAAGGTAATGAATACAATATTGTATCTACTCGTAATAATTTTAGTGAGTGAGGAGATATGGCAGGGAATGGTTAGTAATAGAAAAACCATTTGATATAATCTTTACAAAGGGATACAGAAGTAATCCTGAATTAAGAGAGCTTGGTATATGGAATGACTGGTAGAGATGGGCACTGAGACAGGAACAAAAGGCCTGAGAAGACCAAACATTAACCAGGACTTCAGTCACTAGCCAACATAAACCAACAAATCAGAGAATAGCCTCCTTAAAAAAAAAGAGAGAAAATATAAAAATTACAAACCAGGCTGGGCACAGTGTCTCATACCTGTAAACTCAGCACTTTGGGAGGCCGAGGTGGGAGAATCACTTGAGGCCAGGAGTTTGAGACCAACCTGGGCAACATAGTGGGATCTTATTTATAAAACAAACAAATAAAATAGTTGGGCATGGCAGCATGTGCCTGTAGTCTTAGCTACTCAGGAGACTGAGGCAGGATTGTTTGAGTTTAGCAGTTTGAGGCTGCAGTGAGTCATGATCATGCCACTGCACTTCAGCATAGGTGACAGAGGAAGACCTCATTTTTTAAAAAATTACAAATCAATGAATTTTTTTGTTAATCTGGTTCTAGTTATT
>NW_006945192.1:0-3085 GCF_000164805.1 Carlito syrichta | reverse complement strand
AAATCAGGTTAATTTTTTGTGGATCAGGTATAAAAAAAATACAAACAAACTTAATGTTCTATTTATGACTCAGGCAACCAACAAAGTAATGAGATTCTGTGTTACAGTAGCTGTCACATCTTGTCTCAACCTGTTGTGTCTAAATGCTAGCTCTCTTATTAAGCCACATTAGAGGATTTAACAATACCAAATTGTTTATATACTACTGGTTTTCTGCTGCCTGACGGTAGGGTATGTTTCACTCATTAATGTGGGTAATATTTTACATTGTTGGAAAGAGCTGAAATCAAATTCAACAGGAAGGTGGCATGCGCATACTGAAATCCTTCTTTCCTGTGTGTTCCCAATAGAAGGTTTCCTGTATATATAAGGAGGGAATCCAAAAAGACCAGAATTATCTTTTGGAGGGTGGGTCCCTTCAAGTAAAGGCTTCTCCATACAGATAATAGTTCTAGGAACCTTTCGGCATCAGTGTACCAGCTAGCGTTGTTCTGAGAGATGATCTGAGGAAGAAACATCCCAAGTTGTGGCAAACAGGTGACTGGTTCTTCCACCATGACAAGGCACCTGCCCACACTACACTGTATTGCATCAAATGGAGAGTCCTTGGAAGGCAACTGAAATTTAAACATGTAAGAATAAATACACAGTTTTTTTATAAATAATTTCCAGCTTTTTAGGGGTCCTCCCCTCATATATTTAAATTCACACTTCAGCCTGACATGTTACAAACAGAGAGAGATTCTTTTCTCTGTTAAATTTCAATGACCTTCACCCTACAGTACCAAATTATTCTTTTATAAACTGAGTCTTCCACTTTTTGTATGTTCCCCATGAAAATCTTTCTTGTTATGTTAAATTTAGAGTAATTCCTATTTGTAGCTTTCCTCGTGGGTTACTACACACTTTCACATACATTTTTTCCAATTTATCTTCATCACAATCTAGTCATAAGAGAAAAGAAGAAAGCTGAATTTGACAGAAGAGAAAGCTTTCCCAAAACCACTCAGTTAACAAACACAAGTACCAAGTTTCTACCCCAGTGTGGTCATTTCTAGTTCTAATGCTGTGTGCTTTCTTTTTTTATTTTTGATATTTAAAGATATACTTTTATTTTCTCAATTTTCTCTGAATATTTTATGTTAAATTTAATACAAAAAGTTAAACAAGAAAAAAGCAAATCATCAATTGTTCCACAATTCAGTTGAGTACTATTTAGTTTTGAGAGTAAATTCATCCAGTTTTTGCCTGTATATATGACTGTAAATAAAATATATCATTTGTATGCATGTATGATAGTCACACATACAATATTTACATGCATTTATGCATTTTGATTTCTTGTCTTCTTACCATTATACTGTGATCTTTGCCTGTACAATTAGTCTTTTTGAAACCATCATTTTTAATGGCCACAGAAAACACTGTATAACCATACTTTAATTTAGGTAACCTTTTCCTGAATGCTGGACATTTAGCGTGTTTCAAAGTGTTCAGTGTTATAAATTACCCTCTGATAAGCAGCTTTATAAAACATTTTGCTACACAGCTTGGATCATTTCCTTCCTAGAATGGAAATGATGCATCAAAGGCTTAAAACATATTGCCAATAATTTTCTTGAAAAATTGGAACAAATCATGCTTCCACCAGCAGTGCAGGAAAAGTGCCTTTCACTCCATTCCTGACAACTTTCCCTCCTTTAACCCTTACTGATGTGATTGGTGAAAAAGGCACTGTATCGTTTTACTTTGAACTTCTTAGCTTATTAGAGAGGTTAAGCATTTTTACAGACACCCGTACCTGTTCCAAATTACCACTAGAAGTTTATGTTTTACCTCAGTTCTGATTCATTACCAGGAAGAATAGTTTTGGAATCAACTCCTGTTTCCTCCCTCAGCAAATCCATGTATACTTATCAAACTGTGTTTGGAGGCAGGCTTTTATCCCCCTCCTGACAAAAATGAACGGTTCCACACCTGGGTCTTTCATGCACTGAACTAAGCTGCCATATCTATTTGGATCTCATGTTAACTGACTTGCCCATCCCTCCTCATAGAAGAGCATCCTTT
This sequence comes from Carlito syrichta, assembly GCF_000164805.1. Lineage (NCBI taxonomy): Eukaryota > Metazoa > Chordata > Mammalia > Primates > Tarsiidae > Carlito > Carlito syrichta. The sequence goes on along the minus strand of NW_006945192.1, from coordinate 1,015 downwards.
TGAACAGGTAGTATTATAAAAATAATACCCTTACCTTAGGTAGGGAAAGAAATGTCATGCCAGGATCCGGCCATTACTTTGACAAAACCAGTGCCCATCTATCCCCACTCCCATCAGCATGTGTTGCAAAGGAAACCCCCTTTGCAGTATTTAATCTGTGGATTTTAATATTAAATACATATTTGACATTGAAAGCTCACACCTTATTTGCTATTGTCAGGCTTAGTTGATAGACAGCTAAGTCAGTCTCTTTTTATAGTCAATTTCTGAAATGAAACTATAAATTTTGAAGCTGGGCTTCATCATTGCAGAGAATAAAGCTTTCCCAGCCTCTTGTTGAAATAGAACATTCTATAGGATTTATGAGTCCAGATTCAGGAAAATCATTTGCCAAGCACTTAAGGCTGGTGTTCCTGGCCTTTGCTTTTTCTTCTCATGTGGGGGTGGGAGCATGAGAAAGGAAAAATGATGAGGAATCTACTTGATTCAATGCAAGTGTCACCAAAGAAAGAAAAGTTGTGAGGTCTGACTCAGGGTGCCAGCGACATGCCTGCTGTTGCTTCTGCAGGTGATGTGGATGTCATCTTTGTTGTGATAGCCCTTGAAGGCTTCAGGATTGGAGCAGCATGTTGAATTTATGTTCTCCAATATGCTTCCAGGATTCTTTCCGAAATTCCACGATATGACAAGCTCTGCGATTTGGTCATATTCCATTTAGCTTGTTTTATCACTGTTAATTTTACACAGGAAAATAGATTCCCTGAAACGTATGATCACAGTAGCTGTCAAGTGGTCGAAAATGAAGAAAACCACCAGACCGTGTCATATTTATTAAATGCTCTAGAAGTAGAAAATTAATGCAGTTCTTTGTCTTTGAAATGTTCAGTGTCCACAAGCTGGATTTTTCCTAATGGCCACACGGTGGAGGGCACAATCATCAATTAGCTATCTCTCTAGACTGATGACACACTGTTGGAATGCATATAGGGTGAGACACCGCTGCACCTATTTGTTC